>NW_027589276.1:0-1040 GCF_028453695.1 Augochlora pura
TAAACCGCACTATTAACTCCTCCCGTGTCGTTCACTTGAGAGTTATTTAGAATTATCGAAATGTATGTGAAAAAAGGAGTCGTAGAATATTTCCGTAGAGAATATTTGCGGACTATTATAAAGTACGTGATCGGCGACGAAAATGAAGAGGTGTTACTTGGTTGGAATGCGGTTAACGAATAATCTTTATTGGAGTGGACGTTGGTTCTTATATACATACAATCTTGTTATCGGTGTTTAGGGTATTGGGTTGCTTTCCGGTGGCTATCGCTTTGCTGGGTGGTCGTCCGGCTTCACACCATCAACGCCTCACGACAAACGGAACAGTTACTATCCGAAAATGGTAAAATAATGATGGAGTTTTTTGTAAAATCAACGAATGCGTTGTGTTCGGATAACAAATAATAATAATAATAATAATTTTTTTTTTTTTTGAGGGGCAGGGAAGTGGAAAAATCTTCAGCAAGATACGCGGGGTGGGCCGTGTATTCCCCAGGTTATGTGGAATTCTTACCCACTAAAAAACAGCTCCCCAACTCGCGACTTTGAACCCCTCCCGGAACTGTTTATCACATTACTTCGGGAGGGAAGTCGCCATTGCTTGTCGCTTGAGACGCAGTGCCCTTTATGTCCTCACAGCAGGATTCGGCTCGTGAGGTGGTACGGCGGCCTTTCGGCGGAGCTCCCTAAGATGGAGTGGTAGGGTTCCACCGACTCTCCTCCGTCTTCTTTTCGAAGAGCAGCCGTCGGACATAGCCCACGACGGCTCTCCAGTGCCGTATACTTTTCAGCATCACCCCCACGATGTTATCGGGAGTGACAAGACCGACATCCTGCTGGAGGGCGTCTCGCGTATCGGTCCAGCGCGAGCAGGCGAAGAAGGTGTGCTCGGCGCTGTCCCTCTCGCCGTGGCAGCCGTAGCCGCATAACGGCGAGGCCGCCTTCCCAACGCTGAACAGGTAGGCCCGGAAGTATCCGTGGCCAGTCAGAAGTTGGGTGACATAGTAGTCGACCTCGCCGTGAGGTCGGCCGACCCAAGG
>NW_027589277.1:0-1040 GCF_028453695.1 Augochlora pura
TAACTGAGAAACATATTACCACTCAAAGGATTGCCGGGCAACCCTTTGGTCACTGTACTCGTTAAAAAATACTACAATTTCTACGTAATAATTTCTTGAAATATTCACTCACTACTTGAAGACAGAAGACAGCTGCTTTAGAATTCCGGAACAGGAAGACAGGTCGACGAAGAAGCCCGCAACGATCCTCTCGATCTCTGCTTCCGTCCATACATGAGCCGTCCGCCATTTACATCCATGTAGTTACAAAGAACAGCAGCAGCAAACACTCCCACGAAATCTCCCGGCTAGCCAAATGACCGTCTGATACGGATCCCAAGATTGCGACGTGGAACCGCAGCAAACATAATTCGAGTCCTTCCCGAAACCTTCTACTTGAAGAAGTAACACAAGAAAATCAAATTCTACATAATACTTAAAACTACCCATCACCAAATCACAGCCATCAGCTCCATGTAATTACAGATTTAGAATTAGTTGTAAACGAATTTACAGCTGATTCAAAATCGGCAATTACATGGATTGCCCGAGTCTCACCACGAGGAGGTTGCTGGAGTGGAGACCCAAAACTTACGTTATAGCGTAATAAAAGAGGAGCGTGCGACTCACATTTTTTTGTGAAGTTAACTCGGGAAACAGCAGCAACGGCAAAGAAAGGCAACAGAAGAAAAAAGCAGCATCGAGAAGTGCAGATACGAGCTAGCATTTTGGAAAAATGACCAGAATTGACCACTAGGGCGACCACTGAGAACCACTTGAATGATCACTGATAATTATTTGAGTGTCCGCCGATAACCACTTAAATCATAATTGATATCCACAAAAATTACCATAGCTGACCACTACGATGGCCGCTACTGACCACAGGCTGGACCAAGGGTCAGCAGTAGTCAATGGAAGTCCATCTTGAATCAGAAAAATTTCGTTAGAATATTTTCGAGGAGTGGTTTTCGAAACACAACTGCATACTTACAATGACAACAACAGACTGACTAATTGAAAAACAACATTGCGCAGGACGCCTACCTGTCAGTAACGGT
>NW_027589278.1:0-1040 GCF_028453695.1 Augochlora pura
CCCCCCCCCCCCCCCCCCCCCCCCCCCCCCTTGCGCCAGCCAGCCAGCTCGTTCTCTCGGCGTTCTTTTTGCCCCGTTCTGTTTCACCACCGGTGGCGCAGCCCTCTCTCCATCCTCCCGCCAACCCCTGTTCGCGGCGCTCTCGCTTTCGCTGCCGAGCTATCGGCAGCAGCGGCGGCGGCGACGGCGTCGTCGTCGTCGTCGTCGCCGGCGTCGGCCGCCGTGGCCGTGCGAGGAGGCCCGATCTCTCCCTCGTGCAACTCGGTCTCTCCCTCGATTTTCACCGTCTCTGTTCGACGACCGGACCGCCGCCACCGCGATGCCCGCGCGTCCTCCTCTCTCGCTCGCCTTTTACAAGTGGTTCCAGCCTCGGACCGGCGCCGGTGTCGTGTTTCGCGTAATAGGTCGCCGTCTATGATACGCCGCCCAGGGGTGGCTCTCTTATTATTATTATTATTATTATAATCATTAATCCCCCCTTCCTCGAGCGACGGATATTTTCTGTCCGATCGCCACGATTCCACGCGCACGCGGGTTATATCGGCCGATGTCTTTGCTCGTTTTTTGGGGGATGCGGTCGCGGCTGATTAGAAAGCTTCGCCGCGACGCGCGGCGATTGGAGCTAGGGAAAAAATCGTGATATCGATGGTTCGGTGTTTTATTTTTATTTTTAACATTGATGCGGTCTGGGATCTCTATTCGTATGTAAATAATTCAAAAAGGAAGGGAGAAGTAATTATTAACCCTTTGTAATCGAGTGGCGACTGTGCGGCGCCATTGTTGCAACACATTCCAAAATTATTTTCATAGTTATCGCTTTAGTATAGTGCATGTCTCAGATAGTATACATATATATAATCGACTGGCGACTGTGCGGCGCCATTAAAATTGCCGCAACGCAATCCAAAATTATTTTCATAGTTATCGCTTTATTTAAGATTTAATTTATGTTCAGATTTAAGAAATTGTTGAAAGTGTATCTGATATACGAGCCGCGAGACACAATTTCATATGTGTAGAATGAATTTTGTTGTATAAAA
>NW_027589279.1:0-1040 GCF_028453695.1 Augochlora pura
CGCAGTATTCTTTCTCCTTCTCTATTTTTAATTTTGTCTTTCGACTTTTTATTTTTCTGCTCTTCCTGCAGTTCCCCCATATAAACGCCGCCCTCCCTTCCCGTCCTAGCATTCAGATCTCCTCCTATTATTAGTGCCTCCTCCCTTACTTCTCCCGCTTTCTCTTCTAACACTTTTATTATCTTTTCTATTCTTTTATTATTGTAAATTGTCCACACGTCCCACGTTTCATTCTCCATTTCAATTTTCACTTCCAGCATAACTTCCTCTTCTTTACATTCTTCCGTGACAGTCCATCCTTCCCTTATTCCTACTGTTATACCCCCGCACGCCCTTCCCCTTCGTTTTTCTCTTTTTGCAAACTGGCATCTCCAGTCCCACCCTTTTGGCAAGACCTTTTTTAAGCTTTCCCATCTTTTCGCTTCCACCCATGTCTCCGTTAGCCCTACGAAATCATACCCATCGACGAATTTCCAAAATTCCCTATCCTTATTTCCTACCCCTGCTACATTCCACCAAAGAAGTCTTCCCCTCTTAGCCACCTCCCCTGACCTTTGTTTACTACTAGCTACTCCCTGCCCTTCTCCTCCATCCTTACCGTTTGCCTGTACTTCTTTATCTTTTCGTGAGGCTGCTTTTAAAAACCCTGCTTTACTTCTAGTTTTTCTGTTTCCACATTCCAATAATACCATTTGCCTTGAATATTCAATTTCCTATATGCTATTTTTACCTGCATACCTTCCGCTTTCGGTTTCCTTGCTTTCTCCCTTATTAATCTTTGTACTCTCCTTTCTTCTTCCGTCAAGTCATGCTCTATGTATATCCTCTTTGTGCCAAGCTTACTTTTTTTCGTCATGACTTCTGGCTTCTTTTCCCAGCTACTCATCTCTACTATTATCACTCTATTATCTTCTCCTCCTTTACATTCCACTTTGCTTACTCCCCCGATTACTCCTAATTCTTCCCTCAGAAAGCCCTCCACTCCACCTCTACTACTTTCTTTATTTATCCTTAAACCTTTGATAACTACGTTGTTTTTT
>NW_027589280.1:0-1040 GCF_028453695.1 Augochlora pura
CTGCGCATAATGGGGAAAGGTCCAAAGATGGACTGTGTTGTGTGCTCTGCAAGGAAACAAAGGGATGGCAAGACGTCAAACAAGTGAATACTGTGACTCTTGCTCAAGTGAACCCAGAATGCACATGGGAGATTGTTTAGAAAGATATCACAGCATGGTGAATTACAAAATTTATAATTTACATTTCATTTACAAGAAGAAGTTGCATATGTATAAAATAAATAAAATCAAAAACATTCACAAGCACGTGTAATTCTTTTCACTTAAAATAAGACTCCTTCTTCGCAACTCGTTCCGCTGCGAAAATGTGCCGGAGTTGCTGGTAGGCAGTGGTACAAAAACGTGCGGAGCTCTAAGGGTTAATTAGATGTTTTTGTGGGGTATGAGATAGGAGCGTTTGGTTTATGCAATAGTCGGATCGAGTGAGGTGTGAATAAAGAATGTTTGGATCGTGTGACTGTTTCCCGAAATGAGAGTGCACGTGCGTACGAATCGGTGATTGAATATGGTCGTGTATGGGTGAGTTTTAACCCTTAGGGCTTTATGGACGCATATACGCGTTTGGCGAAAGCCATCCGTCGGACATATATTTGTATATGTAATCACGAGTATAGTTTATATATATTCAATCATAATTATTTAAATAAATTAAATTTATATAATTATATTCTTAGTTAGTCCTTTCGTACAAAACCAATTAAATTTTATTAAAGATAGAAACCGATCTGGCTCACACCGATCTGAACTCAAATCGTGTAAGATTTTAAAAGTCCAACAGACTTAAAACTTAAACTTCTGCACCTAAATTTTATCTTAATTCAACATCGAGGTCACAAACATTTTTTTCAATAAGATCTCTCAAAAAATATTATGCTGTTATCCCCAAGGTAGTTTTCCTAATTAATCTGAAAGAAATATCTTTTATATACATTAATTAATGATAAAAAAATGTTAAAGTTATTTAAATTTGAATATCCCCCAATAAAATAATTCCATTAATACTATCATTTATAACAATAAAAAGTATTAATAATCTTATT
>NW_027589281.1:0-1040 GCF_028453695.1 Augochlora pura
ATTTCCCTTTGTTTGATTGGCTTTCGGACTTTCTTCTTATTTTATTTCATTTCTTTTTGTTTTATTTTATTTCCATTTCTTTTTATTTCGTTTTATTTCTTTTTATTTCTTACTTTGATTTCTCTCTATATTTTTATTTATTTCCTTTCTTTATTTTAATTTTTTTCTCTTTTTATTTTTCTCTCTTTATTTAGCTCTATTTTTCTAATCTTTCTTTCTTTATTTTTCACTCTCTTTTCCTTCTTATTTTTCTCTCTCTTTTCCTCTTTTTATTTTTCTATTTTTCCCCCTCCCTTTATTTTCTCTCACCCTCCCAACCAATCGCAATTTGTCCAAAATTTTACTCACTGTTTACTCATCGTCCAATAACCTAACCCCTCCACCATCTCAAACGAATACAAATCGCATCGTCGAATTTCCAAAAGAGAAAAATTATCAAATTTTAAAAGCTGTATCCTTTGAAAAAATATGCAATTTTAAAAGCTGTATCCTTTGAAAAATTATGCAATTTTAAAAGCTGTATCCTTTGAAAAATTATTAAATTTTAAAAGCTGTATCCTTTGAAAAATTATCAAATTTTAAAAGCTATATCCTTTAAAATCTGGACCCATTGAAACCTGACCCGAAAACAATTTTTCTCCAGTAACGCGTACAACCCTTTATCTCATCTCTGAGCAAAGTAAAACAGCGGCTCTCGGTGTCCCATGAAGCCAGTGTTAATTAATACCGTTCCGCGATCCGCTGACTGCGCGAAGTTTAACCCGGCCGGATTAAGAAACGCGGGATTGTTTGGTGGAAATTATGGAGCCGAGTGTTTCTTAAGCCCGGTGGGGGTGGGGGGGGGGGGCACGGATGCTGGGGCGACGCATTACGCTACCTGTAGATCCGAGCGTAGTTTATAATCGTCGCCCCCAGCTAAGCGCCGACTTCGCGTTTGTCGAGGCTGTTGCGACAGTTCCACGAAGATTTTTTCGAACAATTTTTCAGCGGTATGATTTTCGCCTGCCGTAATTTCCGCCTGCAATTTGCACTAAAGATAG
>NW_027589282.1:0-1040 GCF_028453695.1 Augochlora pura
TGTTCAGGGTTGTATAAGTAATTTGCTTTTTTTATTTTCATTTCTATCAACTCAAAATCACGGTCATTTGGTAGAAAGGAATGACCCGATACCAAAAAGTGGTCTGTTGTTCCAATATTATTATTGAAACGCCGTTTTCAAGTTATATTTATATAATTGCTTTAAATTTTTGACTTAGATCACTTTTATAATTAACACTAAATGAATTCCATATAATGCTGAAATTACAACCATCATCTAATGGTTCATTTTTGATGATATCGTAAAAATTACATTGAATAAAATTAGTTTAAAATAATGTGGTGTAAAATTACTGATAAACTCATGATTTTTTAAATTTTGACTTAGACCACTTTCATAATTATGGGCACATATGTTCAGTGTCAAAATTAATTTGTTCCGAACATTTTGTTTAAGGAATTGACTGGAGTATGTAAAGTAAACCAACGTGTTTGGTATTTCACGTTTTTGTACCTCATTGACGCCGGGTTAAGTTAACAACCAACAACGATACGATTGAAATGATAATTACTTGCGCAATAAGCGATTGAAGTTTCGGGCGGTACAATTTCGCGATTAAGGTAAGCACAGGACCTCCATCGTGAACGTAAAACGGAGCACAGCATGGAGGTCTATTGCGTGCCAAACCAGATAAAGAAAGATTTTGTGTATTAAATTATGTGTATAACTCTTTACATATTATCTTACACAATGTCAATACGTGTTCGAGTAACCAACACTTTGAGCTGAATGCTTCGATAAAACACCCACTACAATGCGCAAAGCTTGGTTACTATTTCGAGATGGGTCGCTTCAAAAGCCCTTACCCGTCACCAAAATGAATGGAAAAATGAAATCATGCGAAATCACAGTCCATATTTTGCAACCATATGCGACTGAACTTTTCATTGCATAAATACAGGGTGTCCCAAAAATGTCTTGCAATCGGGAAATGGGGTGTACCTGTGATCATTTCAAGTAACTTTTTCCTTAGCGAAAATGCAATCCGCGGCTTCGTTTACGAGTTATTAATGAATAAA
>NW_027589283.1:0-1040 GCF_028453695.1 Augochlora pura
GCCAGTCCACGAACCTCCTATTGAGGCGGCGACCCGTTGATGAAAGAGGCAACGGCCAGTCCGCGAACCCTTTCCTATTAATGTGGCGACCCGGTGGTGAAAGAGACATCGGCCAGTCCACGAAATCCTCCCAAATTTCCGCACAAAATCATTTACCTCCGGCCACGTGTGCAGTGGCCCTCGGCTCGTAACAAACCTTTCTTTTCCATAAAAAAATATATATTACTACCAATGTAATAATATAACTAGCCATACAGTCTTGCCAACATCATGACACACTTAACTTAAGTTGCAATTTCTAACCTCACAATATTATTTCGCCCTTCATCATCCCAGTTTTAACTTTATGACAGTAAAAAATAATTATAAAAATAAATAAAGAAATTCTGCGTATTATTATTAAGAAAAATGAGACAATGAGGCTCCGGGCTAAGTGATTTCATTTCGTGAGCTCCGGTAATGGCCGTGCGTTCCGAATCTCGACGCCCGGAGGATCAAGTAGAAGAGATTCGTGCGCGGCAAAACAAACACGCGAGAAGATGCCTCGAATGGGTGATATCGACGCGATCGTGATCGAGAGCCGAGGTGTGGAACGGTCGCCGCGGGACTCATTAGAACGCGACAGGATCACGGCCCGTGTACCCTGATCCCCTGAACATAAACGCGGCAGCAGCCTAACGAGCATCGTTAGCGTTTTAGATTTGTCCATTGTCAGCGTTTGCCTCGAGACTTTCAACAATTGCGTCCCACTAACTATTAACAAACTATGCGAATTGTTGCATTTATACGGGTTTTAAAAAATTATCAATATTCTTGGCTCGATGTTCTCCAATCAAATAAATCAATAAATATTAAATACCTTGACTGACGCACTATACAAAATTGAAACTCGTTTAATCAGTAAATTGCGGATTTTATAAAATGGAAAAAATAATTGGCAGAGTTATAAAATTTATCAGCAGAGTTATTCAATATCAGCAGAGTTATTCAATTTATCTGTTGCGCGGTGCGTTACAGCGTCGATCGTATTTGACGACGAT
>NW_027589284.1:0-1040 GCF_028453695.1 Augochlora pura
TATTCTTGTGTGCGTTTTTCATTTCTTATTTTTATGTACTTTTTATTTCTTACTTATATGTAGTTTATTTTACTTAACCCCATAGAAACTTTTAGCAAATGAAGAGGAAAACATTCTACAAAATTTCAGAAATATCATCGAGGGGTGTGGGTGTTGCGTTATTTAATAAGGAGTACGTTAGTTATTAAGTTATATTAGCCGTAGGCCGCATACGTGCGTTTTACGTTCCACAAATTAGGCTTATATTGAGGAATATCATCGTCTCGCTCATCGATGGATGCGTAATTTTAATACCTGAAATTAGTGTTGGGAATAATTTTTCCGTCCAAGATTATCGAACTTGATATTCCTCCGATCGGATTTCCTTCAGGGGCTCGCTCATGGGAGGGGCCCGTGAGCGAGTACGGGGGGTAGCGTCCCCGAAGTACCCGAAGCGCCTATAGGTCGTTATGGTTTTCAATTTAATTTCTTTAGTTTTCCAATGGTGGTTCAGTTTCCGATTTCATTTGGATGTTCATTGTTGGACTTTTTCTTCAAATTGCACTCGTGTGCGGGTTAGTTTGGCACTCGTGTGCGGGTGTTGTATTTCTTGTTTCGTCTCGTCATTTTTTCTATGTTCCAATTAACTAATTATTTTTTTCAGATTATTACAGGTGGGGCCCGTGAGTGAGAACGGGAGATAGCGTCCCCGAAGTACCCGAAGCGCCTATAGGTCGTCATGGTTTTCAATTTAATTTCTTTAATCTTCGTTTGGTTTTCGAATGTTGGTTCGGCTTCCGATGTGATTCGGTTGTACAGCGTTGGATTTCCTCTTCAAATTGCACTCCCGTGCGGGTTGGTTTGGCACTCGTGTGCTGGTGTTGGTTTCCTTGTTTCACATCATTATTCTTTACATGTTCTAATTAATTAATAATTATTTTCAGATTATTACAGGTCATCGGCCTTGGGAACATCATCCGCTGTGGGATGCGTGCGACTTATTAATTATTGCGTCTTATCTAAGTAGTATTAAGATCACTCAGGGGCCTCCGTCCCACGGG
>NW_027589285.1:0-1040 GCF_028453695.1 Augochlora pura
TTATGTTGTATCTCCCTTATGTACACTTAAAGTCCATTCTATCCTCTGGTATCTCTCTTATATCCTTGGATATTATGGTGTATACCACTTATATACACTTGAATTCCGATGTATCCTCTTGTATCTCTCTTATATCCTTGCATATTATGTTGTATCTCGCTTATGTACACTTAAATTCCTTTGTATCCACTTGTGTCCCTCTTATATCCGTGGCAATTATGTTGTATCTCCCTTATGTACACTTAAATTCCCTTGTATCATCTTGTATCTCCCTGATATCCTTGCATATTATGTTGTATCTCCCTTATATACACTTAAAGTCCCTTCTATCCTCTTGTATCTCTCTTATATCCTTGGATATTATGGTGTATATCACTTTTATACACTTGAATTCCGATGTATCCTCTTGTATCTCTCTTTTATCCTTGCATATTATGTTGTATCTCGCTTATGTACACGTAAATTCCCTTGTATCCTATCCTATCTCTCATATTTCCTTGCATATTATGTTGTATCTCACTTATATACACTTAAATTCCTTTGTATCCACTTGTGCCCCCCTTATATCCGTGGCAATTATGTTGTATCTCCCTTATGAACACTTAAATTCCCATGTCTCCTCTTGTATCTCCCTGATAACCTTGCATATTATGTTGTATCTCAGTAATATGCACTTAAATTCCCTTGTATCCACTTGTGTCCCTCTTGTATCCATGAAATTATGTTATATCTCAATTACATACACTTAAATTACCTTGTATTCACTTGTGTCTCTCTCATTTAACTGAATATCATGATTTATCCCACTTATATCGACTTAAAGTTCCTTCTATCCTCTTGTATCTGTCTTGTATCCTTGGATATTATGGCGTGTATCACTTATGTACACTTAAATTCCTTTGTATCCACTTGTGCCCCCCTTATATCCGTGGTAATTATGTTGTATCTCCCTCATTTACACTTAAATTCCCTTGTATCATCTTGTATCTCCCTGATATCCTTGCATATTATGTTCTATCTCACTTATATACACGTAAATT
>NW_027589286.1:0-11220 GCF_028453695.1 Augochlora pura
CTTGTGACTCGTCCCAATAGTTTTACTGTTAAGAACGTTTTTAATTTAAACTTTGATGGTATAAAAATTATTTTAAGACGCGATAGAATAGTCTTAGTGGTGCCTTAGTGAGTGTAAAGGGTTAAGAACGTAACTACGAAAAAAATCATAGAGCAAGGGGTTGATAATTTTAAGAAGTTGAAACTGGTACGCGGTTTCCTTTAATATTTCCAGTGTTTTCAACGATGCCCGGCCGCGAGATCCGCAATTTCGTTGGCAGGATGAACACGGTCGGGCCAACGATCCCCCGGGTTAAAATGTTTGTGGAATATGTTCGTAAATTTCAGAGATTATCGGATAATTATAGAAGAAGGGGGGGGGGGGGGGGGGGGGAACTGTGCGCATAATAAAAAGCACGCGATATTGGTATTAAAAATTGGTCGACAGCTAAGAGATTAAAGCGAACTTCTGATTAATTCTGGGCTACGGAAAGTTGCATGAAGAGCAGATTACGCGGGGATATTTCTTCCGGGAATTGAAGCAGTTCCAGTCGAGGTCGGTCGCCGAGCTTTTCGTAGAAACAATGGCGACGCTTTTCAGAGATCTTCCTGCGGGTCGGACAGATTTTTACATCGAAGCGATGCTGGTTTAATTTGATTCGTAAATAATGCTAATAAAGCTGGTCGGAAGAGCGACGACTCCGTTGCCATTTTTGCGACGGTTTTCCGAGCGTTTCGCGGTCTCGAACGCGCGCGCGGAAAAATGGCGGAAGATTAAGAGATGCCGAAAGCACTGTCAACGCATCAACTCGGCGCGGGTACGGCACTCTGACGGCATTTCGACGGCATTAATTTTAATTCGACTCCCGTATTTACCGAATTCGACCGGTCGGACGCAACCGGGTAGCGCGCATTCATTAATATTTCATGCGCACGCTCGATACTCGTCCGGCCGGCAGTATTTCATCGCTCGGAAATCGAAGTTACCGGCACTTTGACGCGATACCGATGATTCGCGTCGCCGGAAAGTGGATGATTAAAGCCGTGCTGCGCGCCGCGATCGCCATAATGCGCGGCGAACAAATTTCGACAGAAATTACAGAACTTGTTAATATAAACCGGATCACAAAGCACCATCGTTACGTCCGGGCTTGGAGTAGATGGTTTCCTTTCCGGCTGAGTTTACAAACGCGTTTTGGCCGCTTCTAACAATGCAAGAAATAATTGCCATTCATAATTGGGGCTGATAGACTGTCTTATTTTAGTAAGTATCTTCGTCTCCGATATTTGCTACGGGTGTCCAAAATATTGTAGTTTCTCTTTGGTATTTGATTTTTTATTTTTCTTTATTTTTTCGCTGATTTTTCCTTTGTATTTCTATTTTGACAACGGTGTTACTTGCATGTCTGATAATATTTTATTTATTATATTTTCTGGATTATATGTATTTATTATAATTACTATTATATTTCTCTTATATATGTATATGTATTTATATACTATTTGTTACTTTTCGTATTCTATTTTTATCGTATCTTTACTTTTATTCTTATTTTTATTCTACTTTCTTGATAACTATATAAAATCGCTTTTTTATACTTTTTCGTTGTTACAAAGGAATTTTATCCATACACATAAAATCAAATTATTGTCGATTCAAGTTACAGGAGTTTAAATATAACATTTCTGTCTTCGTCTTCAGCACCTGTTCAAGAAAATTAAAAGGGTGCATCTTCGTCTATAATACTTAATTCAAGTTTTTAAAAAATATCTTCGACATGAATACTTGTTTCAGCTATTTAAAAAATTCCACTTTCGACTTTATTATTTCCTTTAGATAATTAAAACCACCATCGTTTTGAGTACATATATTAGAACTATATATAGTACGATATATTAGAAAATGTGCTATAGATCGACTAAACATTGACTTTTCACAAAGTAGAATCATCCGCATCCTCGAGAAACCGCAAATACTTGCGACATCGTCGAGCAGCTTGAAAGCCTACGGGGGTCAGCGTAGGTACATGTATCGAACAAATTAGATAAATTTTGCCGGAGGTCAGGTCCCGGTCAATGGAGTCTCTGGCCTCGTGTTCGAAGCATGTTACGGGACGCGACAGAACATTCATTTCCCCAGTGCACCATGGCTCACCTGGCTGGTCGCGTTTCCCTGTTACACCTGGGCGAGGCGTGTCCCATCGCGAGCTCGCCGGTCCGCGATAAATCATCGCGTTTTCTTTTTAAGCCGGACGAGAAGAAGCTCCGGTCGTTCCCGGGCACAAAGACGACAAAACGGATCGCATTTCCGCGCGAAGCTTCGCGACGACTACGACGACGACGAGGACGAGGACGAGGACGAGGACAGCCGGCAGTCGATGAATTCGTAATTAGATCGGAACGAAAGCCGCGCGGAGATTTTATAATTCGCTGGATACTTCCGGCTGTAAATTAGTTCCGTCCGAACCCTCCGTCGGCTCGATTATGACACCGTATCGAGCGGAAATCGTTGGCCTCTCCCGCGAAATTCGAAGGAGCGCGCTCGGCGCGGCTCGAGTAGCGAAACTGACTTTCCTCTTGTAATTTACGGGTTGTCTATTACACGCATTCTCGGCCCGGAGAACCGGCTTCCCGTGCTTCCCAAAGGTTCTTGCGTGTAATTTACGAGGTTCCCGCGAAACTCCGAACTTCGCCGGTCTAATTGCATTATGTTTATTACGATCGCGGCGCTTGAACCTGCGCCCTGTCCGAGACCTCCTCGATGCAACCGGAGTCATCGAATATTAACTGCACCGTCAAACCGCGTCGCTGCCGTCGCTCGGCTCGTCTCCTCCCGTATGACCGCCACCGTCGTTTGACTTAATTATCGACGTGTTTCCATGTATAATTACGCGAATCGTGTGTCAATTCCCATGAGCCGGCGTAGAGTATTTGGGAAACGGGTCGGTTGGTTCCAACCAGTGGATGGGTTAGTTTTCAGCGATGGGGTTGGTTATGACGCAGGGTGGTTGTGCTGTTCTTTAGCTGAGTGGTGACAGTGGGTTGTTGTTTATTATTTAGGTGGAGGTGTTAATGTGGGTGTTCGGTTCTTAGATGGAGTTATGTCAGCAGCGGATCTCTAAAACTTGGGTGGAGTTGTTATAGTAAGTTGTGTCACGATTAGGGATGAATTTGATCAGGGTTAGAAAAAAGTTTGATCAGAGATAGGTCAAAGTTAGGTCAAGATGCACAGTATTTATTTATTTAATTTTGCTACGATTTTATTGTGTAAAATTCTTAATATTTATACTGTAATATATAATATATTTAATAATACTAATTGGAAAATACGAGAAGTCGATTAAAACAGTTATGGTAACCCATAAAATGTGCTATGAATTTCTCAACGAAGGAGAGAGTATCTTCCTATACTAAACACACGAGCATAAGATGAGAGCTTTTCGAAAATAGTAGACCAATGAATAGTATTGTCAATTAGTTTATAAAGAAAATGTAGGTCTTCTTTTAGGACATAATTCAGTCTTTAACGTAGGCCAATATAAATCCTGCGCTCACTTTGGATAAGAATATTTCGGAATTTTCCAAGATATACAGCACATAAGCTGCTATGGCGGTCTTTATGGACTTTTAGAGAGACCGTCGGGCGTAGCAAAGTGAAATTGATAAAATAGAGGCCGGTCGAGGTCTATAAATCCTGTTCGGAATTCGATCGTTACAACGAAATATTCATTTTAAAATTACAACGATAGCCAGGGGTCGAGAACAAATATCGATCTCGATTTTTGAAACAGTCACCGACAACCGAAAATGTCCTTTAAATTGTAAAAGGTATTAATTTTGGCTTATATTAAAAAGACAGCTTAATGTTAAAATTTATATAAACGTTGATTTAGAAAAATATAGCAGAAGCAGAAGATTAATTCTGGAAATGATCTTGATAAGTTCGGGAACCATTAATTCGTTTACATTTTCAGAGAAGAGAGAAATATTAACCAACATTTCTTGTAAATCTACATTAATTCATAAATGTATTCAGTTTGATAAAGTTTCGGAAAGAAATTGCAAAAATTTTGAAAAGCCGGATAAATAACAAATTCAGAAAGAAAGAAGAAATAAGAAATGAAATTGTTGTTTAATAAAAATATTAAGGAAACTATCTTTTCAACAATAGCCAACAATATATCGTTGTTCGGTATTAAGAGGCTTAAGTTCAGTCTGAATCTTTCTGGACACCCTGTATAACATTTCGGAACGTTAATTTTCAGATCCCCTTTCCGGAATTTAATAAAATCAAAATATCATTGGGAATATTGATTACCCGCCCACGAAACGAAATCGAATCAACGCCGATGAAATTACACACTTTTTCCCAGGAGCGACGATCGACGGTCCACGAATCGCGGGCCGATGAATGCGCCAAAATTGGTGGTGACCCGGGAGATAGTTCGAGAGGGGAGGGGGGAGGGTTAAAGTCGTGCGGCGAGCGTAGCCAAAAATCGACGTCGGATAACCCGAGAAACGGGGCCCTGTATCCTTTCTAGCGACGTTCATGCTCGGAATATCTAATCCCGGGTTCGCGTCGATAAGGGCGCGCGGCGTCGGTCGTCGGGCATCGATTTCGGCCGCGAGCGAGCCTAAGTCCTGCGTGCAGCTATCTGGTCCGGGGGACCGGTTCGCCTAACGAGGGACGCGTGTAAACGTCGCAGATAAAGGAGCGCGCCGCGTCGCGGCGCCCGAAACGATTCATTAGGCGGCGGCCGCGTCCCGGGCCCAGATAAAAATGTTATTGCCCCGCGGCTAATTTACGCGCCGCTGAATTTCCCTTCGGAAGATTTAACCGCCGACGACGACGCGGCCTGCGACCCGCGCGCGCTCGCGCGCGAGCGCTTAAGGGGACGCGGTCGAGCCGGCCAACCGAGGTGGCATTAAAGTCGATGAATTTGCAAGAAACGATACTCGATCACTCGGCCGGCTCCCGATCCCCGAGATCCGACGCAGCAAATGCTTACGTATAATTTCACCGCGTCGCCTAAGCTTCGTGCGGCCGTCGTACCGCGGCGAAACTTTTCTCCTCGCTGATTCTTCGTTTCATGGACTTACGAATTCGTTTACCTGTGCGAATTTTATGGAACTCGTTATTTAACGCGTTCCATACAGGCGACACGCGTGACCGTCCACGATTTTCTGTTCCACCGGCAAAACATCGAATGAATTTTACGAACACGCTTGTTGGAAATTGTAACGCGCGGCATAGCGTTTGTAGATTATATTCGACGATTTATATTTAGCGTGTTTTGTAAGAGGATGCGATCTATTTAATACGATAAATTAGATAAAAATATCTATAGTATACACCAGTTATTGTGTTAACAAGTGACGACGATTAGGATGATTTTTTAAGCACTGTGTGTCAATTTTTTAAAACATATTTTCGAAGTCATTTCATGCAGACTTATTAATCTTTCGGTTGTTCTTAGTGTGACAGTTATATAATGTATACCAGTGATTGTGATAGCTATATAATTGACGACGTTTAGGATGACTCTCTAAACTCTATGCGTCAATTTTTGAAAAACATATTTTCGAAGTCATTTCATGCGGACTTATAAATCTTTCTGTTATTCCTACTGTGACAGTAATTTAATTCATTGAATCAAAATTGGCTAACTAGGTGACCAGGATTATACAGTAGCCTTCCCCGTCTTCCATGATCTGCTTTCGTCAATCATTTTTTCAGATCTTGATACGACCAAGTACAATTCTGGACTTTGCTTTGCGCAACCGAACTCGTGCAGTTTTCAGCGTGTTTCTATAATCTGATCGAGATTTAGACTGCTCGATATGTTTCATAACTGCCTTCCAATTCTGGGAAGCGAGCTCTAATGCACGAGTGGCTATCATACTTAATGATCTGACGCTGTGTAATCAATAGGCTGCGGATTTTTATGCTACAGAAATATTGTCAACTCGTATTAAATACAGCATTCAAATACAGCTTAATATTTTCCTATTCGCCAGAACCCCAACCCTTAGCCCTTAAAGTTTAAATACAGCATTTGGCAATTTTTTAAAGAATTACAGTAACATATATCATTCTACAACTCGTTTAAAACTATGTCGTGACTACCATAATCCAGTTAAAGGTTGCCTACGCTTTCACATTTCACAGAAAGACAATAAAACCTTTTCCAATGTCCCCGCTTCTTTCAATATCGCTCGATCGCCATAACATTTGTCGCGAGTCACCCAGCGATGTATAGAACCTTAATTCGTGGATGCGTTAGCGGCCGGCGAATCGCGAGTCGAATTAGCCGAATCGGTAACAGCGAAAGGGTGCGCGGTGTCGGCCGGATGTTTCCGTAAACGTGCAACACGCTCATAAAGCCGTGGGCGTTAACAATGGCGGCTAACTGTCCGGGGCTGTCTCCGCCGGGAAAAATCGTTTAAGATTCCGCCCGTGGATCCGGCTGATAATCGCCTTTTCGACGAAACCCGGCCATGAATTCCGAGCGCGAGGTGTGTTGCGCCGCGGCTACGAGATTAACATTGATTTAAATTACAAATTTAACTACCCCGAAGAGCGGGTCTCGCAAACCGGCAGCCATTCTGGGTCAACCTACGAGGCTGGGGCGATACGTTTCGAACGCCCCGCGCGCCGCCGCGGCGGAGGAGAGGACCCCCGGGCTACGAACGCCGTGGGTTTCCCGCAGCGTCGGCGACTCGAATCGAGATCGTTCGGATAACTTCTCGCGGCCACGCTGAAACATTAATTCCGATAATGGCATTAGATCCGCGTGACCCGGCCTCGCCGCACGATTCCGACACAACGGTTCTCAGCAACCTGTTTCCTTTCTTTTTTTTCTTCTTTTAATCCCACTCGATGCTCCAGACAGCACGCGACGTTCGTTGCGGTCACCGCGAACGTTCCGATTCCTTCGTCCACGATGGACGACCACCCCTCGATTTCTTTAGAGTTCTCTCGGGAGACGCGGACGGCTCGCGATCGTGTGCCACAGATATTCGATTAATCGGCTTGTCGATTAATCTTGCCGGCGCGAAATACCACCGAGCTAAGTGGAAAGTTCCGCCGCTGTCCAAGAGTACAGACTTGCCGCTCCGATTCAGGCTCTGCTGCTGCGAGATTGGTATCCGTTGCTTTGGAGCGGTTTTACAGTGTGGCTGTTAACGTGTTAACAAATTGAGAAGGAAGATTCGCTGAGAAAATAAAAGAAGTAGAAATACTAAAAAATTGTAACAGGTGACCCCTCTGCACTAATTTACAGTAAAATACAAAGACAAATCTCTAAAGTTAAAAAATATACACAACAAAACCTAACCATTACAATTTAAAAAACAAGAGATCGAAAGTGTCATCAATAAACGTTTGATGAGAATAGTTCTGATTGAACGCGCATTGAATTCACCGGGAACGGAAAGTAAGATGGAAATAGAAGCTTTATTAAACCTAGCCATTAAGGTGGGATTAAGGGGAGATTGATGGTATCAGCAGTAGTAGTCCTTCGCGAATTAACGCAGAGAGAGAGAGAGAAAGAGAGAGGGAGAGGGAGACTCGAGGGGAGAACAAAGTAGCCCCAACCAATTCAGTGGTCCCTGCCAACGGAACAGAAGTAAAAACGTCAATTTGTGTCGGCCATAGTATACGCTCCCCCGTGTTCCCCGAATCCGTGGGGTGAATGAAATAAGATAAAAATAAGGGTGGTAAAAGTACCATCCTCTGGTGGGAGGAGCAGAAGCGGATGCAAAAGGATGCACCGATCTCGGGGAATGTCATTGACAGGAGGAAAGCGATCTATAGTTCCGCGGTCGCATCCTTCCGTCCCCCCATCTTTTTACAGTTTACCGAGCATCGCGGTTTCGGTGTGGTCGTGGCAGTTAATTAAGAAAAAGGGACGAGCTGTTGCGGCGCCGGGGAAGGCGAAGGAAGGCGTCGACGCGGGGATTTAATTAAATCAACGCGCGATAAATTCGAAAGACGAATTCTTAACCCCGGCGTAGATATATCCTGTTGGTCGACTGCGATCTTCCCTCTAGCAGCACACCCTAACGCTATTTCTTGCTTGCTTCCTTCCTTCATTTATTTCTTATTTCCTTCCCTCATTTATTCCTTCTTCATTCACTCTTTTAATTCTTCTTTTCTTCCTTCATTTATTCCTTCTTTCATTCGTTCTTTTTACTTGTCTGTTTGCTACCCTTCCATTCTTCGTCTCTCCCTCCATCCCTCCTTCCTTCTTCCTTCCTTGCTCTGTCAATCAGTGCTTCCTTCCTCCCTTCCTTCCTTTTTCCCTCAGGGCTTTCTTCCTTTTCTCTTCTCTCATTCAGTGCTTCCTTCCTTCCTTCCTTTCTCCCTCCCTCAATGCTTCCTTCCTTCCTTCCTTTCTCCCTCCCTAAGTGCTTTCTTCTTTCCTTGCTCTCTCCCCCAGTGTTCCCTTCCATCCTCACTGCTTGCTTCTTTCTTCCTTCCTCCCTCCCTCCCTCATTGCTTCCTTCTTTCCATCGTTGCTCCTTCGATCCTTCCTTCTTCCTTCCTTCCTTGCTCCCTCAACCCTTCCTTCCTCCTTTAATACTTCCTTCTTCCTCCTTCCCTTGCTTCTTCAATACTTCCTTCCTTCCTCGCTTCATCCTTCCTTCAATCCTTCCTTCAATCCTTCCTTTCTCCCTCTCTCCTTACCTTCCATTTCGCCTTCCTTCCCCCTTCTGCCCTTTCACCGTCCCTCGCCCCACGTCGAAGCTGCCGGCCGAGATTAGGGGCGAGATTAGGAGGACCCGACACGTTGCAGGCGCGAGAACCACGATAAATTCTCCTTTGACTTTATCGATGCTCCCGGGGGCTGCGGTCAAAGTCGCTTCACGAAAGTGCCGTTAAAAGGCAACATCCAGACCGGGATTAGACGGGCCCGAATCGATCGGACTCGTCGTCGTCGCCGTCGTCGTCGTCTATCGGCGATTATTTGTCTTCGCGGCGATTCGCTGGGAAAACCCGCTTTTCGTCACGCGTCCGGAATAGTTGTCCACGAACACGACTCGGTTATTTCGCTCGCGAAAGTCTCATCGCTAACGAACCGATGCAATTAGCAAGAACGATTTTCGGTTCCCTGATTCTACGGTGTTATGGGACTGTAAATTGAATATACATATATTTAACCCCTTTAAATATTTAAAGCCATCCTCGCGCTCTTTGTTGATTAGCACTTATTTGTTCTTGATACTTTTAATACTAAGAGCAGACAATTTTTGTTTCTTTTATCGTTTTTATGTACTTTTGTTTCTGAATTTTGGTGACAGAAGAATTTATTTTTATTTTGGTGTAGAAGAAATTAATAATAATTATGTTTGGTAGAATATTGCGTGGAATTTCTATCACGAGTCAGACTCGTTATTATAGTGCAAGGGGTTAGATCATTTTTGATGAAATAATTTTTTTGAGGTAATTTTGAGGTAGTAGAATATTTGTAAAAATTGCATTTGTATCGAAATGATAAAAATAATAAATGAATCACTTTTACATCACTGTGATAAAGTTGCACGTGCATTATATTCTTGTTTTATTTGTCATTCCATCCAATTGCTATTTCCGCAAACATTTCGCTACAAATTGTCCTGTAGACCAGTCCACCTAAATGGAATCTCGAAAAATGCAACACGTTTGGTCCAGTTTTGAAAAAGTATCTCTGTGTTAGAGGATGCTCGCCTATATATTTGTCCACTATTGTCAAACTTTTTCATTCACCAGCAAAATGGAATTCAGCAAATGAAATTTTCCATTCCTTTATATTACTATATTAATCGATATATCCTGTCATACACCGATCTCAAAAACGATATATAATATCACAGTTTTTAAAGTCATTTGCGTGCTTTTTGTTTACGTACACCAATGGCGTAACTTTTTAGCACCACCGTAAAATATTTAAACTTACTCTTCAATGAGAATATTGAACCTCATTGTTAAAAAAAATAATTATTTCTCTATCGATCTGGATTTTATATTTTAAATAAAGGACCTTAACCGTGTCATTATTGTAAATAACGGAACGTGACAGTCGGTGGACGTACAAGCGTCGCAATGGGAAATAAATAGAACTTTTCAGAGCGACGCGTCGACACGGAATATTCGGTGGCGCCGCGTTCCGGCTATGGCGTTCTCTTTCAGTCGAAATCCAGATGGCATCGGGTATGTTTCACGGTGAAATAGAGAGAGAGAGAGAGAGAATAATGCAATTGAATGAGCGCCGGATCAGCAGCCCGGTGCCGTCTACAGGCAATCGGTCCGCGATCGCGGATATGTCTTGATCTAGCTTGGTGGAAATCGCGCCGTGGAAAATTGCCGTTTCGCGTCCGCGGCCCAGCCGGTGGCCGTACGCCGGAATGACCCAGTGAAAAGAGGTTTATACGCCGACGCCGGCGTGTTGCGTCGCGGTGCTCCGATGAACAGAGGACTCGCGTAACTCGGTTTACACGCTGGCATTCACACGGTAAAAAAAAGCCAGAACCGCCACAATAGTGGCTGGAAAAGGGCTGTTACAAAAAAAAAGAAGAGAGAAAAGGATAAAAGCCCAATATCGCGAGGAATTAAACAAGTCAACTGGAAACCTGTCGCGCTAATCAACCGTTGTTTTGCTACCCTTTCGATCGAACATCGGTCCGCCGAAATCCGATTATCTCTTCATCTGCGACAAGAAATGGATCTCTATTGGACTCCTGTTTCTCGTGCTCGGATTGGTCGACGATTGTCGCGAGCTTGAGCCTACGATTTGTTTTACTGGTTTGCATTATTTTGTTGATTACACTGACCGGTAGCTTGTGAATCGGTTGTCAAGGCAACCGGTAATTTGCTATCTATTATTGAGGTATTATTATAGAATTTTTTAAATAATAGATTACTATATAATTTTTTAAATAATAGATTACTATATAATATTTTAAATAATAGATTACTATATAATATATTAAATAATAGATTTAAGAAATAGATAAAATAAATATTGTTTAATGCTAATCTTATGAAAATATAAAAATATCTATGACTGAATGACCGCTCGGTGAAATATTAATAAATTCCTTTTCTTTCCAAAATTCCAAAATTTCGCGTTATCACGATGACGGAAAGCGACGCCGTTGCGTAGCAATTGTCCCGGGTATAAAGGGTAAGAAACCGAGGGTCGGAGAGACCGATCCGAGCCGAAATCGAAGGGGTGCAGCTTAGGATGCGGTCCTCGGGGTC
>NW_027589287.1:0-5428 GCF_028453695.1 Augochlora pura
TTGTCACCTGCCCAATCCGCGTCCACGTAGAAACTAAGATTGTTCTCTTCAGTATGAGGCAGTCTCCATCTCATATCTGCTGTAGATGCCAAGTATCGCATCACTCGCTTAGCTCCATTCCAATCATATTGAGTTGGCATCTCTACACGCCGGCAAAGCAAACCAACTGCAACTGCAATGTCTGGTCTCGATACCGTGGCTATGTATAAAAGTGATCCCATCACTTTCCTGTAGCGGCTCTTGTCCTCCAGTTCCACCATTTCTTCTCTAGGAGCCGAAAGGAAACCTGTCTCCATTGGTGTTGCAACTGGCTTCGAATCCAATAGGCCGTTCTCTATCAGCAACGTGACGATTTTTGTCCGTTGGTTTAACAGGAATGAACCGTCATCCTCTCGTTCGATCTGGATCCCCAGGTAATGGCTGACCTCTCCAAGGTCCCTTATCTGGAAATGTTTTTCAAGTTGGTTACTTACAGCTTTCGTTGTCTCAGTAGTTTCTCCAACCACCAGCAAATCGTCGACGTATAGTAAAATATACGTTAATGTTCCGTTCTTTTCCGGTCTAGAGTAGAGGCATTTGTCTGCGCTTCCGTTTCTGAAACTTATCAACTCGAATGCCGCTTCTGCTTTCTTATTCCAGGCCCTGGCTGATTGTTTTAAACCGTATATGCTCTTCTTGAGTCGCAGTACTTTATCCTCACTTCCGGACTCCACAAAACCCTCGGGTTGTTCCATGTAGGTTTCCTCGTCCAGCTCAGCGTTCAAATATGCACTCTTCACATCTAAGTGCCGTACGTGCAAATTTCTTTGCGCTGCCAGAGCGAGTAGGATTCGAACTGTTTCGTGTCTGACCACTGGAGCAAATGTTTCGTCGTAGTCTTCTCCGTAACGTTGTGAAAATCCTCTAGCGACCAAACGTGCTTTGTAAGTATGAATCTTCCCATCACCATCTGTTTTTCCCTTGAACACCCATTTGCACGTGACTGCTTTCCTGCCTGGAGGAAGATCCGCTATTTCCCAAACACGATTCTCGTTCAACGACTTCATTTCTTCTTCTGCCGCTGATCGCCACAATTTCTGCTCTCTTGGCGCCATCTGCAATATCTCCTTCCAATCTTTCGGTTCTCTTACAAGATTTGCTTTTACCTTGTACCCTAGCCTCGGTGGTGGTACATTTTTGTTGTGCCGTGCAGACACTCGTCTCTCGATTACAACTCTATCTTCATCGTCTTTTACCTCTGAACTTCCTTCTAGCTCCACTTCTGGTACTCCTTCTGAATTTTGGCCATCAAATTCAGCGAGTCGCGTAGGAGGTATGTCCGGTGTTCGTCTTTCTTCATCTGTGATTTCGATTCTCCTTCTGTTATTCAAGTTTTTCTTTTGATGCTTCTCTGCGCCTTCAATTATTTTCACAGATTTGCCGATCCAAACTTCACCGGTTGCTGGATTCAGAATTCTGTAACCTGCAGTGCTGCCATGGTACCCGACCAAGACTCCTTCTTGCGCTTTATCATCCAGCTTTCTTCGTTTTTCTTTTGGGATGAGAGAGAAAACTTTGGACCCGAACTCCCTCACGTGCGATAAATCTGGCTTGAAACCTGTAAACATTTCTAAAGGCGTCTTTTGCATATCTCTGTGTGCCAGTCTATTCTGTAGATAAGCAGCTGTCAGCACTGCTTCTCCCCAGAATTGTTTGTCCAGTCCAGCTTCCAGTAACATGCATTTTGCAGACTCAACCAACGTTCTATTTTTTCTTTCCGCCACGCCATTTTGCTGTGGCGTGTATGTTACTGTGAATTGTTGTTCTACTCCTTCTCTGCGTAGAAAATCTTTCAATTCCTTGGAAATGTATTCCCTTCTGATCCCGTGGTGCCCACACTCTCTTCCGACCCAAGGTTCATGTCTTCTCTACTAATACGCCGTCTTGGCCTCCCCTTAATCGTTCCTCGATTTGCATGAATCGTATGCATTAACTGCATACCTAATTGCTTCCGACGTACATCCTTCTGCATCCCACCGGCTTCTACCTTCAGTAAGGCTGATTTGAGTTTTTCAACGATTGCTTCCTGAGCAATAGTTGTACCACTACACGATGGCCCTGGTTCTGACGATGCCTCTTCTTCAGCTGCCTGAAATACTTCCTCCCCCGTAACGTCCCCTTGAGTTATCTCTGATGGTGTCTCGCTATTCGGAGGCAGATCCCTATACCTGTTCTTAGAAGCAAAGACCTGGTGTAGCGTCTCCGCGATCGTTTACGCCTGGTGTCCCCTCTGAGCCTTCCTGGAATAAAACATCCTCGGCATTTCGCGTGTCAGTTTCGCTGCAGCAGACCTCTCCGGCCTAAACACCTCCTCTTGTATAGTTACGCCGTCCCATTTCGTGGGCAAGTATCCCACCATGACTAGAATCAACAGGGTAGCATATCCCGGCCACTTGAGTATAATTTGGGTGGTCCATGTAACACAGACCCCACTCGTGCTCGTCATCTCCTAACAGGTCTATTCTGTCTAAGACTCTTTCGAGTTGTGGGTCGTCAGCCCCCGGTCCAAGTTGACGATAACGTCCTTCGCTCCACCTCAACTCGGAATCATCTAATACATACCTATCGTTGATAGGCCTCCCAGTCCCAACGATACAGAAACCACTCCACTCCGTATTCTCCTTAGACCGTGTCCAAGACGACACAGTCCTAACCCCCGTCAGACTCCCTGATCCGCCCGTATTCCTGCATAGATTCACATTCCAAGACCAGTGTATGCCCTGCTCCAGAAAGGTCTCGGCAAACCACGTCGTACTTGAGCCTTCTTCACCGACCCGTCTGATTATACCTGCCCAGTATCTTTCAATTCCCGGGACGTCCCCAGGAAAGCCAATCTGCTCTGTTTGACCAGCTGCCCTCTTCCACTGCTCGAAGGCCACCCGTAGGAACTGGCCACGTCTTATCCTATCAGCAGCTCCCCCTGCTGTCCGTGCTCGTATCTGTGTCTCATGTGACGTTGGACTTGTCTCCAATACCGCGTACCCACTCGCCAGTGCTATACTTGCCTCATTCGGCCAGGTTCCCAAGCTGATGAAGGGATTCATCCTAGCTTTGGAGCGTTAGACGAATCTTTGGTCCATTCCGTTTACGGCCCCACTAGCCCCATAATCCGGGTACGAGTCGTCTGTTACGTTATCGTCTGGCTCCAGGCCCATAGCCTCAAGTACGTATCTAGGCGTCCCTACACATTGCGTCGTCTGCTCTTTTAAACCACCTATCGCCTCTATCCTTTGGTGCCATCGCACCGTCAGAGCAATCGCAATGCTGTTTACTTTCTATGTTTTTCTGGAAGTTAATTTTCTTTTGATAATTTTTACCTGGCATCGATGACCTCAGCGCCGCGTCGGACCTGCTACTGCTTAAATCTGATTTTTCAGCTTCGGTCCTTCTCTGATATTCGTCCAGAATTTTCCCGGTAACATACTCAACCGTTAAGTCCTTTTCGTCACGGCCCTCGAGCGCAGTGACTAAACCTGAGTACGCCTCCGGTAGACTCACCAGAAGTACCGCAACGATCTCCTCGTTCTCAAGAGGCTTCCCCGATTCACGTAGCAAAGCTACCACCCTCATGATGGCGTCCACGTGATCGCTCATCGGCCCAGCTTTGTATTGTATTCCGTACAATTTTCGTCGTAAGTACAATCTGCTGCCGAAGGTAGATCGCTCGTATTTCTTCATCAGCGCCTGCCAGGCCTCGCACGCTTTATCCGTATGCTGGAAATGTACGAGTTGGTTGTCCTCGACGCTTAAGGTTATGTACGCCATGGCCTTATTGTTCTTCCTTGTCGCTTCCGCGTCCGTTAGACCTTTTTGTTCCGTGCTTACCACGTCCCATAATTCGTCCCGAATTAATATTGCTCTTAGCTTTGTTTTCCATGAAACAAAATTCCCTCCATTTAACAATGGAATATTCGACTTCATTCCGTCTTGCATCATGATGCGTCAGCACGTGGTCTTGTCTAACCTCACTTTTTAATTCCGCGTAAAAACTGGGCCCATAACCTGTTGGATGTCTAACTATAACTAACTGGACGGAGAAACGATGAGAGTGACATGCGGATCGTCCAATAAAAACAAAAAACAAAGGAACACCCTAGAAGGCCGACCGCATGCCGATCTCCACCGCGATAGCGCCATCGCGCGGCGTGAACCGGCGAACATGCCGGAAAGCGCTCACTCCCACAAAAATAAATATCGATATAATTATCGCGGCGCATCTAGACGCCCTCCGTGTCAGAAAGCCTTACTGCGTCAAGCGCCTCTAGGCGCCCTCCGTATCACAAAGCCAAACTGCGCTGGGCGCCTGAAGGCGCTCTCAGTATCACAAACGCAAAATTTCTAAACGCCTATAGGCGCCCACAGTAGCCAAGGGGTTAATGTTCTAATTATAATTACAACTATTAGTATTATATTTCTTATTATTTAATTATTAAATCTAACGCCTTTGGATCTAATTCCTTATTCTTTTTAGTACACGTTTTGATTCGAATGGTGGACATGTACGGATCCGATGTCAAAAGGAGACGATATAGTATATCTCAATTTGTATCTATCCTAGAATTTTTTCGGGTGTTTCGTGTCTAATTTGTTTAATATCTTTATGTCGTGCTTCAAGAGCTTCCTCAGAAAGTTGTCCTATTGGTACTAATGCATATTGAATAATGCCAGCTCCGTGAATTAATAATTTATGTACGGAAGGTGGCATGTAATACCACTCATAAGTTTATACATGATATTTTGCTGTATTTTGTGTATATTCTTGAAATTTGTATATATCTATTTTATGAATTGATGATATTACCTGCAACAAAGTACGGATTCGCCAATTTTGACTATTAGACCCCGACACGGCGTCCTTAAAAGACAATTCTTGACTCATTTAATTGATTAAGTTAGCTTCGTGGTTTGTCTGTTCCAAGTCAAGTGGGGTGACAGGGGTTTGTACAGCTGATGCGTACAATTTCTTCGGTCTTCCAACTCGACCGGTTCTGAGAATTCTAGGGCGACCTGGCCCTCTCCTGGGAGTTTCAGACACCGTTTGGATTGGCTCATCTTCGCTCGGATCTATTCTTGAATTTTCTTCGCCATCATCCGAGTTTGAGTTGGTGGATACGTCCAGATCTATATGTATTGACGCAGCCCTTTCTGAATCAATATTAGCCTCATCTACATCATTATACACGGTGTGAAGTCCGTCATCCTTGCAAGAAAACTCTGAAAATTTTACATCTCTCGCTATTATTACTTTCCCTGTTAGTGGATCCCACGGCCGGTATGCCTTATGCTCACTCGCATAACCTACGAAGATGCACTCTGTGGCCTTTGGATCAAATTTATCGCGGCCTGGTCTTTTATTTAAAGCGAATGCTTTACAGCCAAAAACTTTGAA
>NW_027589288.1:0-1039 GCF_028453695.1 Augochlora pura
GATCGAACGAACAATATCGGGAGCATTCAATTTGCCTTGGCAAGGGGGTTGGGGGGGGGGGGGAAGGGGGGGGGGGGGGGGGGGGGGGGGGGATTTTCACAATTTCCCGAAACTTTAGATTATGTGGACCATCGGATACAGGCTTTCCATGGCCGGGGCGGAATCACGCGAAAGGGGTAACTATGAAAATTCAAACTACGTCAGCGTAATAGACGACAGAGAGAGAGTTTGCTACGCGGCGGCGGCGGTGGCTCGGCGGATTACATTCGCTTGGCGCTTGTGCGGTGGCTGGCTTGCGACAAAGATGAGCAGAGATTGGTATACTGGGTGTCCCGAAAGATTTGGAGCGAGCTTGAGAATGTCACGTGTTACTGGGGTGGATGAGAGGAAGGTTTGTAGCGATTGGTTAAGTGTATTATTGGTGAAAGTAATGACATTAATATATTATATTATAATACTATAATATAGTATAATTATAATACTATACCTATAATATAATTACTTATATACTTATATATAATTGTAACCTCGAAATAGCGTTCACATTTTTATTGATACTCAAACAAAAAGCCAAACTATATATCTTGCACTTCCACTTTCTATTATTTCTAGTATAATATATCATATCATAAAGCATATCATATACTATCTAACATACTATACTATACTGTATATTATACTATATACTATGCTATATGCTACATCTGATACATTTTCTATTATTTCTAAACACACTAAGTACAGCCAGAAAAATCAGAGAAAATTGGACAAGACAAAGATAAGTGGGGGGCGTAATAAATAAATAAATAAATAAGTTAAAATAAATAAATACATCCTGGTCCATCCGTCGAACATCGAATGGCCCAACAGAACGCGACGGTACGGGGGTGAAGGATAGAAACGTAAAACAGCAACACAGAGCGTCGATCGCGCTAACATAACCTCGCAGAGCTCCCTCCGTCTTTTCAGTCGGCGGCAATCCTCGATACGGGGGGGTGTTTCGCGTGCATGACAATGGCCGTATGGTGGCCGGGCGACA
>NW_027589289.1:0-1039 GCF_028453695.1 Augochlora pura
GTGTATATAAGTGAGTTACAACATAATATGCAAGAATATAAGAGAGATACAAATGGATACAAGGGAATTTAAATGGATCTAAGTGGGATAAAACATGATACCCAATTGCATGACAGAGATAGAAGGGAATACAACGGAATTTAAGTATATATAAGTGAGATGCAACATATTATCCAAGGATATAAGAGAGACACAAGAGGACACAAGGGAATTCAGGTCTATATAAGTGATATACACGATAATATCCAAGGATATAGGAGGGACACAATAGGATACAAGAGAATTTAGGTGTAAATAAGGGAGATACAACAAAATATCGAAGGATATAAGAGATACACAAGAGGATACAACGGAATTCAAGTGTATATAAGTGATATCCAACATAATATCAAAGGAAATAAGAGAGATAGTAGAGGAAACAAGGGAATTCAAGTGTATATATGTGGAAATGAGAACGGTAGCGAGCGAGTAAGCGAGACAGAAGTGTATGCAGAGAGTGGGTGGATGTGTGCATGTGCGTGTGCTACTGAATATGTGCGTTATAGAAAATATTAAGATCGGAAGGGCGAGGCCGAAACGACCCAGTCAAAGAAGAATCAGTCCCAGCCGTCTCGTCGAGCTTGTCAAGCAACCTTTCTTAAGCTATAGTCATAATTGTTATATTTGTTCATATTAAATCTATTTTCCGTTAAAGCGCGTCACTTATTTCCGCTTCCTGGTAACCCATCCTACATATAAGTGATATACACCATAATATCCAAGGATATAAGAAAGATACAAGAGGAAACAGCGGAATTTTGTGTATATAAGTGAGATACAACATAATATCCAAGGATATAAGGGAGACACAAGAGGGTACAAGGGAATTTAAGTGTATATAACTGAGATACAACATATTATCCAAGGATATAGGAGAGATGGAGGAGGATGCAAGGGAATTTAAGTGGATATAAGTGGGATAAACTTGATATCCAATTATATATGTGGGATAAGGGATTTTGTAAAGGTTGATACCTCACTGGTTTTAAGGATCAAATGT
>NW_027589290.1:0-1039 GCF_028453695.1 Augochlora pura
TTCTTATCTGTGTTGATTGGCTATCAGTGGAGCGATAGTTCTAACCTAATACAGATCATTTTAACAAAAAGTCTTTTGTTACAAGAATTCTGGAAAAACAGCTGTTACGTACGAACCCGGTTGTACCGTGCATTTTTTTAGACCTTCCATTCCATAGTCATTCTAATCTCCCCTACAGCGACTCATTAGGTGGCGACCGCCGCGTTTTAGATAAACAGGAGGCGCCGAGCGTCTTCTATAAACAGAAGGCCCCGAGCGTCGCGGTTTCCCACGCATCAAACTCCACAAAAACCACGTAGACGCATTCCTACCCCCAGATTTCCACCGAATTTCGGGGTATAAAAGGGCCCCGTTTTCATCCCTCAATGGGCAGTACGCAACCAAAGTCGGCAGGCTATAGACTACGTATCGTTCTCGTTAAATCTGTCAGGCTGTACGAACCCCCGCATTTCTCAGTGCGTCAAAACCGAGAGCACGGGACTTAGGTACCGCGATTACACAGCTACAATTGTAACAGTTCGTGAGAAAGTCAACGGCTTCAGCCTGTTCGGACGCCGATTCGACACCGTCCCGAGCCAGTTCAATAGACCTAACCAAGAACAGAACTTCGCTTCTATTGACCGTCGGGCTTCTGAATGATTCTATTAATTGAGCAATGAAATGAAATGAAATGACTGCTACGTGGTCGCAAGAATTCTTTAGTAAACAACGCGCGTACAGTGCCGCGACGCGGTTTTGCGTTCACGACTCCCCGGTTATCACACCCAATTATATTATTAGCCGTTATAATTATAATCATATACTATATTAGTTAAAAGTATGTAAACAGTAATTGTTGTATTTACAATTTTGTATATAATTTTTATATAATTTTGTTTATACTTCTGTATTTAATTTTGTATATATTTCTGTACCGAATTTTGTATAGATTTTACTTATAATTAATAGAATTTTATATAAATAACTTTTAATATTGAAGCAACAACCAACATTTGTTGGAAAAAACATTGTTTTATTAAACACAGTTCTTATTTAACGC
>NW_027589291.1:0-1039 GCF_028453695.1 Augochlora pura
GACCAAGGGACCTAGCGAACTATGGGACCAAGGGACCTAGCGAACTATGGGACCAAGGGACCTAGCGAACTATGGGACCAAGGGACCTAGCGAACTCTGGGACCAAGGGACCGAGTGAACTCTGGGACCAAGGGACCGAGTGAACTCTGGGACCAAGGGACCTAGCGAACTCTGGGGCCAAGGGACCTAGCGAACTCTGGGACCAAGGGACCGAGTGAACTCTGGGACCAAGGGACCGAATGAACTCTGGTACTAAGGGACCGAGCTGACTGTGGGACCAATGGACCGAGTTGACTGTGGGACCAATGGACCGAGTGGACCGAACGAACGATTGGACGAACGATTGGACAAACGATGGAACGATGGAACGATGAAACGAACGATGGAACGCTGTAACGATATCCCATGTATCCCATGTATCCCATGTATCCCATGTATCCCATGTATCCCATTTATCCCATGTATCCCATGAATCCCATGAATCCCATGAATCCCATGAACCCCATGAATCTATGAATCTGTATGAGTTTGCTGTCAAAATAACCACATGCGAAGTTCAGTTCGATTGGAAGACCCTGAACTGTGTTGTCATCTTTTTATTCCGGCAAGGGAATTCCAAGGCGGCACCGGTCATCCATCCGGTGTTCGTAACAATATAAAAGTCCATAGGGGCTGGTAGGTAGCATCCCAGATGGCGCGGAGTGCAAAGGGTTGATATAGCTTCGACTATTCCGAGATCGTTTCCCCATTAACAAAAATTAGATTTAAAAAATCGTAAAAAATTGCACGAGACTCGCTCGCGCATGCACAAACTGCACTTTGCCGTATAAAACGGAGATATTACGGGCAGGAAAATTATTAAAAAATTCACGGTCGAAATGGTCTTCGGGCGCGTCGGCCGATTCGCAAAAATTTCTCCAGCGTTGTAAGAATCCTCTCGCCGTTACCTGGACTGTACCAAATTTTGGAACAGCTATTCCCGCAGCATTTTCGAAAAAAACGGTACAGTTACTGCTTTCTTTTTATGCGCCGCGTTTTC
>NW_027589292.1:0-1039 GCF_028453695.1 Augochlora pura
AGAATTACTAAATTGCAGAAGAAGGATTTAAATCACGTATAAACCGGACTCGATTTGTCCCGTAAAGTGAATCGAAATGAATTGAACAAACGAGGCCGATACGAAATTACGATTTCCGGGCGTCGGTTGCTCTTTTCGCGATCGGTTCGCTCTGACAATACCACGCCCCCGGCGAATTGTAGAATTCTTATCTTCCGTAATCATAAGGTAAACACTTTCAGCTTCAATTTAAGCTACCTGGAGTTCAAATTGCTCCACGGGAAAGTTATTGGAATCGCGCCCAAAGTCCAGAAATCAGCCCCAGACGGCCTAATACCCCCTCCAGATCGCTTCCAAAAATCATAAAAAAATCGCAGACCGTTTTACGGGAATGTACCTTCCGGCGTCGTAAAGCAGACACTTTCAGCTTCAATTTAAGCTACCTGGAGTTCAAATTGCTCCACGGGAAAGTTATTGGAATCGCGCCCAAAGTCCAGAAATCAGCCCCAGACGGCCTAATACCCCCTCCAGATCGCTTTCAAAAATCATAAAAAAATCCCAGACCGCTTTACGGGAATGTACCTTCCGGCATCGTAAAGTAGACACTTTCAGCTTCAATTTAAGCTACCTGGTGTTCAAATTGCTCCACGGGAAACTTACTGGAATCGCGCCCAAAGTCCAAAATTCAGCCCCAGGCGGCCTAACACCCCCTCCAGATCGCTTTCAAAAATCATAAAAAAATCCCAGACCGTTTTACGGGAATGTACCTTCCGGCATCGTAAAGTTGACACTTTCAGCTTCAATTTAAGCTACCTGGAGTTCAAATTGCTCCACGGGAAAGTTACTGGAATCGCGCCCAAAGTCCAGAAATCAGCCCCAGGCGGCCTAATACCCCCTCCAGATCGCTTTCAAAAATCATAAAAAAATCCCAGACCGTTTCACGGGAATGTACCTTCCGGCATCGTAAAGTAGACACTTTCAGCTTCAATTTAAGCTACCTGGTGTTCAAATTACTCCACGGGAAACTTACTGGAATCGCGCCCAAAGTCCAAAAATCAGC
>NW_027589293.1:0-1039 GCF_028453695.1 Augochlora pura
GACCGACGGGACATCGGCCGTCCTGGGCTATAGAGGGTGAGACGTGGTGTCGGAAACTTACATACGATCCCACGCGCTCGTCACTGAATGCGTTCCTTGGCTTTCCAAGGAGGCATCGGTGCGACCAAAATTGGCTCACTCAGGACGGATTCGCGACTGAGTGGCCCCCTTCTCGCTGGTGCACGCGTTTCGCTGTTGCCCAGCTGAGATGGGAAAACAAATAGCTGATTGACAGCATTATTAATTCTGTTGGTGGCTCCGGCCAATATTTCTTATTTACAGAACCCGGACGCAACCCACACCTCGCGACGCTCCAGGCCCCAGTCGACCGCGTCCGACCAAGCGAGCCAGGAGACGCTAAGACCAGGAGAACACCCTGTAGCCGATCCTGAATAAACGAGGGTTACGTTATCACCAACATTAAGTAGACTTTGTTCAAGACCCTTTCACGCTCTCCTATCCCTCAGTACCGACAATCCGTTAGAGTCACGGTTTAGCCGATCTACTAACACCCTTGTATACTCTTCTATCTCTCTTATATCTTCGGATATTACGTTATATCTCACATAAACAATTAAATTCGCTTGTATCCTCTTCTATCTCCCTTACATCCTTCGATATTAAGTTGTACCTCACTTATATACACTTAACTTTCCTTGTATCCTCATCTAATTCACTTACATCCTTGGATATAATTTTTCATCTCATTTATATACACCTCAATTCCCATGTATCCTCTTCTATCTCTCTTATGTCCATGGATATTATGTTGTATCTCACCTATACACTTATTTCTCTTGTATCCTCATCTATCTCCCTTACATCCTTGGATATTATGTTGTATCTCACTTATATACACTTTAATTCCCTTGTATCCTCTTCTATCTCTCTTATATCCTTGAATAATACGTTACCTCTCACATATATACAAGTAAATTCCCTAGCATCCTTCTCTATCTCTCTAATATCCTTGCCTATTATGTTGTAACTGTCTCATATACACTTAAATTCCCTTGTATTCTCTTCTATCTCTCTTATA
>NW_027589294.1:0-1039 GCF_028453695.1 Augochlora pura
AGCAAGCCTAAATCATATTTCGAGAAGAAAAGCGGTGAACGTTGTTACTTCTCTGCTGCAATGAAATAACCAATAACATGTATTGTATTTCCTGGGGCAAAGTACTTATTTCATTGAATTTCAACGGCACACCTGCAGAAACAGAAATGCCACGTACTTAAACGTCGTTTTTATACATAATCAGGCCTAAATCGTCATATTTCGTGAAGAACAGCGACGAATGATGAGTTTGCTCTCCAGCAATGTAATAACCAACATCATGTATTGTATTTCCTGGTGAAAAGTACTTGTTTTCATTGAATTTCAACGTAACGCCTGCAGAAGCAGCCATGTCACGTGCTGAAACGTCGTTTTCATACAAAATCAAGCCTAAATCGTCATGTTTCGTGAAGAATAGTGACGAATGTTGAGATTTCTCTCTTGCAATGTAATAATCAACGTCATGTATTGTATTTTCTGGTGCATTGTACTTGTTTCCATTCAATTTCAACTTAACGACTGCAGAAACAGCCATGTCACCAGCTGAAATGTCGTTTTCATACATAATCAAGTCTAATTCATATTTCGAGAAGAATTCCGACGAATGTTGAGATTTCTCTCCTGCAATGTAATAACCAACATTATGTATTGTATTTTCCGGTGCAAAGTACTTGTTTTCATTGTATTTCAACGTAACACCTGCAGAGGCAGTCATATCACGAGTTGAAACGTTATTTCATGCATAGCCAAGCCATAGTTCTTATATTTCGTGATGAATAGCGCCGAATGTTGACATTTCTCTGCTGCAATGTAATAACCAACATCATGTATTGTAGTTTCTGCTGCAAAGTACTTGTTTTCATTGAATTTCAAAGTAACACCTGCAGAAACAGCCATGTCACGAGCTGAATCGTTGTTTTCATACATAATCACGCCTAAATCGTTATATGTCGTGAAGAATAACGATGAATGTTGAGATTTCTCTGCTGCAATATAATAACCAATAATATGTATTGTATTTTCTAGTGCAAAGTAGTTGTCTTCATTGAATTTCAACGTA
>NW_027589295.1:0-1039 GCF_028453695.1 Augochlora pura
TTTTCAACTACCATTTCGTGATTTTTTTCATTGCTATGATTAGTATACCATTTATAAACAAAAAGTTGTAGTTTCTTTTTAAAGTTAATTTGATACAATTTTTATGTAGGTATAAAAACTTTTTAATATTAATTATACCGGGTATAAATTCTTTCATTTGAAGTTACTGTTCATATAAGTATTTCATGAACTTATTAAATATGGTATGAAAGTACGAACACTTTCTATACTAATTTTGTACATAGTGCTCTGACACACAACACTTTGAATTGCCTCCCACATCTTTCAATTAGTCAAGTATATCAGTTTAAAATTAAAATTCGCTTTTATTAGCCAAAAAATTATTAGACAAATTTTGAACATTTATTATACTTTCAACAACTTTTATTAGTACTAACATATATTTCTAAATTGAACAATCTTTTAACTCGAGCATTGCATTAAATTTTATTTTAATAACGTATATTAAATTTTATTTTAATAACGTATATTAAATTTCATTTTAATAACAATATATACTTATCACTTCACGAAGTTTCGTATAATGAAGTTTGAATAATTTGAAGAAAAATATGAATGAGAAATACATGAAATATAAATAAATAGCATTTAGCAAGTTAAAAACGATCTCTACAGTGAGACAATTTCGGTCTAAATTTATTTCCGTGTGCAAACATTCTGACAAATTTGCTTAAAAATGTATCAGGCCGTTTTTTAATTTTAAAACCGACCACTGCTTATCGAATGACCAGCTTCAATTTTTTATTCTAGAATTATTTTAAGTACACAACTATAACTAATTAGCAGATTGCAATTAAAATTATATTTTGATACAATTTCGTAACATAAGGTAACACATATCAGTTACTTGTAATCCTTTTTAGTGGAAGAAAGAAATAATTTTACAACTTGCCTGTTGGAAAAATGATTGAAACGACGAATATTTAACCCTTAGAACTCGAGTGGCGGCTCTGCGGCGCCATTAAAATTACTGTAATACATTCCAAAATTATTTTTAATAGACATCGTCATAGTTTAG
>NW_027589296.1:0-1039 GCF_028453695.1 Augochlora pura
CGTTAGCGAAACAAAATTTTACAGACAGTGGACACTGGGCCATGAACTAGCATCGTTACTCTTAACCCTTTATGTTGTAATTTCATTTCGACGAGTATCGTTCGCGGAGGATATCGGTGAACACGTGTAACTATAAATTAACTGTTTAACGTAACCTTAACTAGTTAATGCGAACGTGTAAAGAAAAGGGTGTAGCACGATTAATATATAAATACATATAGTTATGATATATGTAGTTATATTAAATATATGATATGTTATATGATATATTATAGTTATATTAAATGTAACTATATTTTGACGTTACCATACCCTACTTTAATATATCATAAAGGAATTTTCCCTTTCACTGTATATGTATCTATATATAAATATTAATACCATTAGTTATACCAGTAATATTATATTAATATCGTATATTAGTAATATAAATTATATAGTATTAATTATTCTATATTAGTGATATATTAAATATCATATACTGATAATATATAATACTTACATTATATATTAGTAATATATTAAATATTATATACTAGTAACATATAATACTTACATTATACAATTAATAATATATTAAATAGTATATGTCAGTAATATATAATATTTATGTATCATATATCATATATATATATATTATATATCTATCTCTTATCTATTAGCGACATATAATATTTATACCATAAAGTTAACAATTACCAAAATACTTTCAAGTATCACTCTATACAACCCGTATCACCTGAAACCGACCACCGCACCTCGGTTGACAGACTTTTAAATCGACCATCCGGCAACATTAATAACGGATATTTTATCATCCGCCTCGCCGCGAATTTCCGTGCCGGTTTCAATTCTTCAGCGCGCGTCGCGATTATTAGAAACCACTGTCATCCCCGCAGATCTAATATTCGTTCGCGATGCTGTCGCGACGATCCGGACCGAAATTATTTCGCATGACGGATATAATCGTCGTGACACAAAAATTCTGCCGCATCTCCGTGACGGATATAATCGTCGTGACACAAAAATTCTGCCGCAT
>NW_027589297.1:0-279 GCF_028453695.1 Augochlora pura
ACTGAACATTGTCCAATTTATCGCATTGTTTCAATACTTTGACGAATGAACTACTCTCCCAATGTTTCAACAGTAATGCTAGTAGTTCTTGCGGTCGCTGGTTCATTACGTTTAATACGGATTTCAAATTCTCCTCGGTAGGTTCCATCTTCATGTTTTGTACACTGGATATCTCATGTTTCGAATAACCGCCCAACTTGTTACCATCGCGTATCTCTACTTTTAACACCTCTGAGAACACCATTAAATTTGTAACATTCGGCAACTTGGTCAGATTAT
>NW_027589297.1:379-1039 GCF_028453695.1 Augochlora pura
CCGAATCAAATACGATGGACACGTCATGGTCTACTCAAGAAGCTAATAATATGAATGCGTTTATACATCAAGTGATGCTCCCAAATCAACAAAATTATGTAACCGACGATAGTATGGATACTAGTTGAAAAAATTGTTATTTTATCAAATAAACCGATTGATTAAACTATGAATATATTTTTTTTTCTTCCCTCCTTTAACATAGATATATCCTAATCGTTGAGGTAACAATATAAGCGCGTATCATATCTTACATCTATTTTTTTTATTGAGGAAGATGTTAAATAATGACATTTTTTTATTAAAAGAACAACACATATTTATTGATCAGAATACATACTGTGGGTAAAAAAAATTACATGTTTGTATAGTTATTTTGTAACTGAACATTGTCCAATTTATCGCATTGTTTCAATACTTTGACGAATGAACTACTCTCCCAATGTTTCAACAGTAATGCTAGTAGTTCTTGCGGTCGCTGGTTCATTACGTTTAATACGGATTTCAAATTCTCCTCGGTAGGTTCCATCTTCATGTTTTGTACACTGGATATCTCATGTTTCGAATAACCGCCCAACTTGTTACCATCGCGTATCTCTACTTTTAACACCTCTGAGAACACCATTAAATTTGTAACATTCGGCAACTTGGTCAGATTAT
>NW_027589298.1:0-5427 GCF_028453695.1 Augochlora pura
AAGCATTTCCTTTATCATATAATTTCTAGCAAATCGAACCATTTTTGCATTGTCTTTAATAAATTATCAAGATTAAATTATCACAAATTATCATTTCGCTAGAAAATTGATTGACATAAAAATTATGATTCTCGTCCGGGATGTTTAAACAATCGCCGCACAGTGCGTCGCGACGGTCGACCGACTACGTCGCCGTCTACCAGCTCGTCCGTGACGTCTTCGACGGACGGTCACGCGAGATCCGAGGAAAACGCAGACGATAGATCATCGTCTGGCACATCCGCGTCAACGACGTCGCGCGGGGCGCGCTTAACGACGCGAGGGACAGGCGCGCGCGCGCGATCGACGCCGCTATCGGCTCGGCCCCCTCCCCGATATCAGGCATCCGGCCGATGGAACTCGTCCGATAAAAGTTCGCTCACGTGATTCCGATGCAAATGCGCGGGGATACGCGCGCCCGGGTTTCTGGTTTACGCGGAGCGACGCCGCGCATAATTCTCGCATGCAAATCGAAGCCCGATTTCGTTGCAGCCGGACCAGACGGACCCGATTTTCTGGCAAACCAGAGATACCGGACGCGGGGTGCCGCGTTATCGTCGTAATTACACCGGCGACCGTAAATTCCTTCCGACCGGCGGACGCTATAACAAACTTCTCTGTAACACGTCTCTATATTTATTTCAATAAATATTTTCCCGGGCTTACTAATAAAGAAAAAGTATGAGAAATAATTAACATTTAAGTAATAGAAGGTTTAACAAAATTAGAAAATATTGTGCAAAATAAATATTGTGCAAAAATTTGGCAAACGTATAAGAGAAAATTAGTTAAACAGATATCTACATAACAATATCGAAGTATTTCCGCGGTGTATATACAAAATATAATAAACTTGCAATTTCCGCATGAAAATTTTCCAACCTGCAGACTTTCCTACCTGCAAGTTTCCTACCTGAGAGTCTCGCATATTTTGCAAATAAGCTTCAGTAATTTTAGAAAGAGGACGTAACGTAATATAATAAATCCACGTTAAACAACAAATATCGTGTATTCATTTCGCTCTAAAAAAAGGGGAAGACACCACTAAAATTATGCTACTAAGTTGCAAAATATTTTTTGTAATTATTTAAAAATAGAAGAAATATTTAAAAAATTATCAAGTAATAAAACTGTTGATAGGAGTTGCAAGAATAAATTTTCTACGCACAAAAATTTATTTTGTTAAGTAGAATGAAAATACCACGAACCAGAAACATCATTTAAGATTTATAATAAAAATTGCTCCGAGTGCAAAGGGTTATATAACATCGGTGCAAAGGGTTATATTACATCGGTAACAAGGGTTACATCGAAGGATGTAAAATCAAGATCCAAGAAGACAGTTAAATCCTCGAAAGAGACTTTCAGCGGCACGCGTTCGATTAAATAATTAAACGGAGACCACGTCGCCGAGAATGCATCTGTTTCATAGGGAGAAATCTGGTTGTTTTATAGGGAAAAATCTGGTTGTTTTATAGGGAGAAATCTAGTTGTAAAAGGATAGCGTGCAGGGTGTAAGTTCCCCTTGTGTAACCGATCCTATACAACGGCGTTGAAACCGCCTGTGTCTTATATTTCGACGGCAGACCCGAAGCTTCGGTCTCTGCGGCCGATAGAGGCTCTCAGGATACTTGGACTTTTTGCCAAGGCCTTCCGGCGATGGCGCGCGGCGCATAGACTTTGCACCGTTATGCAAGGATTAGGATCACACCGGATGCGCCGGGCTTGTGTCTGTGTCTGTGTCTGTGTCTCTGTCTCTGTGTGTGTGTGTGTTCTTCGTCGTAGTAACGTGATAAAAATAGGTCGGAGTGCTTTTACCCCCCTCGGCTCCTGATAGAGATTAAAGGATAGAGACGGCGCGACGGCTGTGCCACCACCGGGCCGAATTTACTAGCGAAACTCTCTGACCGGTCGGGGCGAACACGAGAAATGGCTGTCGCGGCACCGGTGAACACGTGTACGAGTCAACGAAAATATTTTCATTCCGATTCTAACGCGAGGAACCTTCGGGAAATCGTTTCTTTCGGCGATGAACAGCGAAACCGTCGGCGACGAAAATAAAATGCAACGACGGCATTTGTTATTCGAATTTATTATATATTTTTTTGTTATTTTATTTTAATTCATTGCAGCAATTTTTATATATTCATTCGGTCGAGGGTGTCAAAGATCGATTTTTATAGGAAGAGAATTAAAAATATATTTACGAGGTAATATCGGAATTCGATATGGTATTTTGGGTATATTTATTTGCTTAAATATGTCAGAGGTTTGGATCGAATTTTAAATCAATTGGAATAATAATATATTGACGAGACTCAGGCTGGATTTACTATAATAGATTTAATATACATAGATATATATACGTATTTGTAGATTCAATGAATTTATAGATTTAATGTCCTATAAATTTATACGTTCTATAAATTAGTTATTTAAATTTATTATTTAAATTACTTATTTTATTCGAGTTTAATTTATCACGTTTCACTGTATTTCATTTGATTTTATTTCTCTCTAATATTCTCTCTATTTTATTTTATCATTTGATATGTGATGTACCAAAATACGGGCCATTTATAATCCGTAAGAAATCGACGAACTTCATATACTATACTATACATATCCGTGAAAAATACTAGAGAATAACACAGATTAGATTATAAACATACGTGGATTATAAACTGCTGCTATATTTAATAAACAATGCCAAATCAAATCGGCTCCGCAATAACTATTTCCAAAAGAAGCGCCGAACTGTACTATATATTTCGTTTACAGAACTGTACTATACCATTTTGCGGATTGCAGTACACGAATATCACCGTCAATTTAGACACGTGCAGCGTATCTCTCGATCTAACGCTGACGCAATTGATTAATATCGAGAGACGTTCCATCGCCGAGCACGGCGAGACAAATTCCACCGCGATCCTGAATGCTTGACGACAATTTCTCATCGGGTTTTCTTGAGCTGCAAATTGCTGGAACAATGATTTATCGTAGATACGTCGGTGGAGGGGGGGACGATCGGAATTTGATTCGGATCGCTTCAACGACTATATTTTTCCATTTGATTCGATTTCGTCGGTCCGGATAGTTGTTAAATTTCCGTTTGATCTCGTTCCCCATCCAACAGTTTATGCCGTCGATTTGCAATATAAACCATAGATTTACCCGACCGTTAAACGGGTGTAGTTCGCCCGATAACGAAAAACCGATGGTCGCCTATCAGTTATTTTTCCACGGTTATTGAACGACGGAATATTTAAAAGTGTTCCGCGCCCCGCGTGATTTAATATCCGCGTGCCGGGCGGCAGTTTTTTGCAATAAATTATATTGCCAGATGTGAATGTATTATGTGTGAGAAATAATACAGTGACATAAATGAAAATAAAATATATAATATAGCAATATGTGCGCAGAATACGTGTAATTATAATATGGGTATATATTGTATATGATAAATTATATAATAATATACGTATATATTATATATGATAAATTATATTACTATATATGAGTATATATTATATACGATAAATCATATTACTATATATGAGTATATATTATATATGATAAATCATATTACTATATATGAGTATATATTATATATGATAAATTATATAATAATACGCGCACATATTATACATAACAAATCATATAATAATGTTTGCTTATATCATATATAGTAAATCATAAAATAATATGCACATACATTATATATAATAAGTCATATCATAATATGCGTAAAAATATTACGCATACAATAACAATTATACTAAACCATACTATAGTATATGTACATGTTATACATAACAAATAACATAATACTCATTAACGAAATAAATAATGTACTTAATAATATACTAATCACGTTGCGGTCTCCAGGATTTACGATGAAATCAGAGATCCTAACCTAAAAAACTTAAACTCGTTATCGCGCCGCAGCGATTTTTTCCGAGCATCCCCGGGCCACGATCTCCGCCGTAAATCGAGGTGATTGTTCCGGAGAACCGCAAACATGATTGCCTCCACCGGCCAGCCAAATTTTACAAGCACGAAATACAGCAGCGTACATCCCGGCATGCACGCGCTCGCTCCCCCAGCTTCCCGAAAATACCGTAGCCGGGTTCTGTATCAGCGAACTTCGGTCCGAAAGAAGCAATCTCCCAAAGCGTCCAAGTTTTTGCCGTGACAGCGGCCCTTCTTGCCCGTGGCGCTGATCCTCCACAAAGAGGATAATTAAGTCCTCTCGTTCCAGTCGATCATCCCGTTTATTTACGAGCGCCGGCCAAGGAGGCCGAACGAAGGGGTGAGAGACAGAGAGAGAAGGAGAGAAAGAGAGACAGAGAGAGAGAGAAGAAATAAAGGAGGCGACGAGAGCGTGGACAGGTCCTCGCGGCAAGAACGCCCTAAATATAACGGCGAGCTCGGCCATAAAAGCAGCTGACCTGAAAACTTTCGGTTTGATGGATTCGTCCTCAGTCGCGGGACGACGATATAAGGGGTTCCGCGCGTCCCGGGCCCCGGCCAATCTTTTACAGCGTATTTAACGAGACCGTGGAGAGGGGGGGGGACAAAAAAGACCGGGGCTCCTTGCTGCTACCAGGATTATCATTTTTTTGCGAGATTCGTCTGCTCGAGATCCTTAATCCCTCGTTACGACCGCTCCGCGCCGGGGCGCCGAGATTTATTATGGAGAACGCGATTTCGGGACGCGGCGCGCGCCGGTACCCTATAGCGGCAGCCATCTTTCCTTTTTGCGGCCGGGTCGACATTTTCGTTTTTCGCGGCCGTCGCGCGAAGTAGCGACTTCTGCGCAAATATTGGCACGGCTGTCGCCACGCGGAAGAATAAATACGATGCGTTGGCAAACAGAAATGTTTTAAACAAATAAATCAAGGGGGAGAAGTAATCGAACGAAATGGTCGCGTTTGGGAGAAGCGAATGGGGCGGAAATTGTCTGCGCGGATGTGAAAGGCTGAAAGGGATGGTTTTAGTCGAATCTAATGATTAGAGATTATGTATAACTTTTCAATTTGTTTCATCTATATTAATGATATTTTCTTCTAATAATAGAGGTCGCTTCGAAAATAAATATATAGGCTGCGACCGATAAAAATTGTCGTTGTCCAATTTTGCTATTAATAGCGATCGTTTTAAAATAAATATATAAAGCATTGGTATAACAACAAATTATAATTGTCAAATTTTACTGCGGATAATAGAGATCCTTTTTTGAAGTGAATATATAAGCTGTCTATATAGCAACAATTATGATCTTTCAATTTTGATATTTATAATAGGGGTTGCTTTAAAAATAAATATATAAATCCCTGATATAATAGAAAATATAATCGACTAATTTTGCTATTAATATTGGAG
>NW_027589299.1:0-1039 GCF_028453695.1 Augochlora pura
ATCGTGCCTAAGAGGTTGAGGACGAAAAAAGTATTAATCGACATAGTTTGGATAGAGATCGTAGCGCAAAGGGGTTAATTAATTCACTTCTATAAAAACACTTCGGTCGCAGCCCGTTCCATTACGCTGTTCCATTGTTACGTTCGCCATGTTTTTGCTTGACCCATAATGCGCAGAAAATAACTGCAGTAATATATCTTTAATTAAATTGGATCAGTTCTGTTACCCGGATGCGGAAAAAAGGTGTTCCACAGCAGTGCAGTTCCTACAGGCACTGTTTATTTTAAATGAATTTATACCCTCGCAGAATTTGGTTACATTTAGTTCCTACACCGAACGCGAAAAATATTTCGCAGTTACCGTTTCACATGGATGAAATGTTGATATTAACTGGACGCGTAGCCTGTAACAAAAAGCGTAATGCAAGCCGGAGATTCATTTTTCCGTTAAATTGATTTCAACGGCGCATAATACGGGGACATTAAACCGAGACTATTCGCGATGCAAATTTTCCGGTATTCTCATCGCATCGAAAAATCTGTCCTCGGATCTCGGCCAGGTGTGCGCGTGTTATTCGATAGTTTTAGCGAGAATGAGTGCAGGGCGCGTGAATAAAACACGTGTCTGAACTAATAGAGGTTACGTTTAACCCCTTCCCGTGCCATTTAGCTCGACGAAACTCGGGCCCGAGCGATACGCATCAACGCGCGCTAAACAGACCAGACTGATGTTTGTAAACAGTCGCAATACGATCCGAAATGTAGATGCCCGCAATGCCTGTGATATAGTCAATTTTACGCGATACTAAAATAACACGGCCTTCACTACACACTTTTGTACCTTGCATTTTGAAGGGGTTTCTTAAATTTTAATAATCGAACTGCTTCGTAACAGCAACGACAAGAATCGTGACTAACTGTTCTGAGGTATGTACTCAGAGGAACTAACATTCAGTCACGAGCGTAACGGGCAAAAAATCAGTCCGCGAGCTCGGCTTGTTATGTTTACGTTTGGCCCAAGTATGTGTTCGCGACTCAGA
>NW_027589300.1:0-628 GCF_028453695.1 Augochlora pura
CAATGAAATTAAAATATAAGATACGTTGCTTCGTTCAGAATAAAATAGATTGCATCTTCGTATTTCGTATCGCATTTCACGAGCAATCTAGAAAATTACCATTTTCAGTCATTCGATCCGCTAATGCACATCGAGTTACGGAGGTTGGAATATTTACGAAGACGCAGCAAGTGTCCGGAACAGCTGGCAGCCACGAATTCATCGGCCGCGAGCGTCGGGGTGCGCTTCTGCGACGCGCGGCGAGCACCGCGAAGTTCCCCGGGGACTCGGTTTCTTCAATAAACCAGGGACAAATGTCCCCGTTTGACGGTGGCCATTCGGACGGAGATTTCTAACGAATAGCCGGCCCTCCGAACGTCTAATAACTCTGAAAAGCGCGCCGCCGCGGTGCGAGAGCCCCATAAAGGCGCGAATCCTAGCGTCGTTCGCGCGAGCAACGGCGCGGAGCTAAATATACGTCGACGGTGGCGGTTACGAAATGTCAAGCAGAATCTGCCGAGTACTGGGTCAGTCGGAGGCGACTGCTCTAGAGAAAGACTGTGCTCTCGAGGTGGAATCCGATCGACCCCCGCGGAAGCATCCCTCTCGAATCGGTTAGGTTCGGAGGACGAAGTGAATTAATTGGAGG
>NW_027589300.1:728-1039 GCF_028453695.1 Augochlora pura
TATTTTCTATTTATTCGATTAAGAATAGATCGTTTGTTCTAATTATTTTCAAGTAAACTGATACAGTTTGCCCAAAGATCCGCAGACTCTAAGTGCATTTTAAATTACTTAAAACTCCTAAGACATTTAACACTAGATTGCCTAAGCAAATCATTTCGACTGCTTTGCAATTTCAATTAGAAAAATAATTATGTAAATAATGACACAGCTTCTTATAATTTTGTTGCTTTTTCTACAACATATAAATGCGTTTATTAATCATTGTTGTTGCCCCACCCCCTCTCTCCTTCATTTCCGGTATATATATATAT
>NW_027589301.1:0-231 GCF_028453695.1 Augochlora pura
ATTTTGCGTCCACTCCGACTTTTAGCTAGATTCCACATTCCTACAGGTTATGGGCCCAGAGAATCGCGAATAGCGGAAATTGTAAAACTCGGAAGTTAATAATAATAACGGGATACAAGTGTATCAGTGCATAGTGCATATTTTCTTTTGTGTAATCGGTGCGAGTGCTTTTGAATATAATAAATAGACAATGGCGAGTCTCGTGAAAATCGAAGGTCTGAACAAAGAAAA
>NW_027589301.1:331-623 GCF_028453695.1 Augochlora pura
CTTTTAGCTAGATTCCACATTCCTACAGGTTATGGGCCCAGAGAATCGCGAATCGCGGAAATTGTAAAACTCGGAAGTTAACGATAATAACGGGATACAAGTGTATCAATGCATAGTGCATATTTTCTTTTGTGTAATCGGTGCGAGTGCTTTTGAATATAAATAAGTAGACAATGGCGAGTCTTGTGAAATTCGATGGTCTTAACAAAGAAAATTATGACTCGTGGAAAATACAAATGCGCGCGTTATTAGTGAAGAACGATGCGTGGTGTTACGTCAGCGGTGAGAAGAA
>NW_027589301.1:723-1039 GCF_028453695.1 Augochlora pura
TGCATAGTGCATATTTTCTTTTGTGTAATCGGTGCGAGTGCTTTTGAATATAATAAGTAGACAATGGCGAGTCTCGTGAAAATCGAAGGTCTGAACAAAGAAAATTATGACACGTGGAAAATTCAAATGCGCGCGTTATTAGTGAAGAACGATGCGTGGTGTTACGTCAGCGGTGAGAAGAATGCACCAACAGTGACGGCCAACGATTCAGCATCGGAAGGAGCATACCGTACATGGGCTGGAAACGACGAAAAGGCAAAATCCGACTTAATACTGTCGATCAATCCGTCGGAATTGAAACAAATAAAGGATTGTA
>NW_027589302.1:0-650 GCF_028453695.1 Augochlora pura
GTTTCTGCAGGTGTTACGTTGAAATTCAATGAAAAAAAGTTCGTTGCCGCAGAAAATACAATACATGATGTTGGTTATTACATTGCAGCAGAGAAATGTCAACATTCATGGGAATACTTCTCTAAATATGATTTAGGCTTGATTATGTAAGAAAACGATTATTCCACTCGTGACATGACTGTTTCTGTAGGTGTTACGTTGAAATTCAATGAAGACGTGTACTCTGCACCAGAAAATACAATACATGATGTTGGTTATTACATTGCAGCAGAGAAATCTCAACATTCGTCGGAATTCTTCTCGAAATATGATTAAGGTTTGATTATGTATGAAAACGACTATTCAGATCGTGGCATGACTGTTTCTGTAGGTGTTACGTTGAAATTCAATGAGAGCAAGTACCTAGCACCAGAAAATACAATACATGTTGTTGGTTATTACATTGCAGCAGGGGAGTATCAACATTCATCGGAATACTTCTCTAAACATGATTTAGGCTTGATTACGTATGAAAACGACCATTCAACTCGTGACATGACTGTTTCTGCAGGCGTTACGTTGAAATTCAATGAAAACAAGTACTATGCACCAGAAAATAGAATACATGATGATGGTTATTACATTGCAGCAGGGGAGTATCAACATTCATC
>NW_027589302.1:750-1038 GCF_028453695.1 Augochlora pura
GATGTTGGTCATTACATTGCAGCAGAGGAATCTCAACATTCATCGGAATTCTTCTCGAAATATGATTAAGGTTTGATTATGTATGAAAACGACTATTCAAATCGTGGCATGACTGTTTCTGTAGGTGTTACGTTGAAATTCAATGAGAGCAAGTACCTAGCACCAGAAAATACAATACATGTTGTTGGTTATTACATTGCAGCAGGGGAGTATCAACATTCATCGGAATACTTCTCTAAACATGATTTAGGCTTGATTATGTATGAAAACGACCATTCAACTCGTGAC
>NW_027589303.1:0-1038 GCF_028453695.1 Augochlora pura
GGGGGGAAGGAAAAAGAACGCTGGTTTACGATTCGCTGGGAAAAACTTCGAGTCGTCCGTTCGAGCTCCGGGAGTCCTCCCTCTTTCGCTCTCTTTCTTTCTCGCCCTTTCTCTCTTTCTCTCACTCTCTCTTGCTCTTTCACTCTTTCTCTCTCTCACTCTCTCTAGCTCTTTCTCTCTCTCACTCTCTGTAGCTCTTTCTCTCTTTCTCTCTAGCTCTTTTACTTTTCCTCTCACTCTCTCTAGCTCTTTCTCTCATTCTCTCTTTCTCTCTTTCTTTCTTTCTCTCTTTCTCTCTTTCAGTCCGTCGCGCCGGCGTCCCGTTCGAAATTTACGATATTAACGCAGGGAAAATAGCAGACGGAACGCCGCTATTCCGCAGGAACTGTAACTCTCTCTCTCTCTCTCTCCCCCCGCCCGCGGGGAGGAAGACGGCGGCGCGCAGCGGTTATTTAATCCGGAACACGTACGACTTGAAAAACGTCTGGCCGTGAAAGAGGGGCCGAGTTATGGCTGAATAAATCATCCGACCGAGCTGTCCCGGAAACGGGATTTCAGGGATGACACGGTAATTAGATGCGGCGCGCTCTGTTTGGGACACGTTTCTCGATGCAAATTACGATTTTTCCGGGAATCTGGGCTATTTCTGCTGCCGTTCGCTGCGCGAGTTTACTGCGATCGCTGGCAAGCAACGAGACGGATAAATTGTATTTTTTCTTACAATAAGTTGCTCTCTGCGACGTTGGAAAAGATTTATTATAGGTAAGAAGGGATGCGTTTAGTGGTAAAGTTGTGATTATTTTGTCTTGTGTTAGGGTTACTATATCATGTATTTTTAGAGGACCGTGTTGTCCTTTTTTTCATTTTATCCTCTCGTCCTTCCAATTTTTAATCATTTTATTTTAATAATTTTTATTAAAATTCGATTTTAGAATGTCCCCGTTGCGGAGACGTCGACTCCTAGGACGATTTAAAAATGTCCCCGCTGCGGAGACGTCGACTTCCACGACAATTTAAAAATATCCCCGCTACTTAGAG
>NW_027589304.1:0-1038 GCF_028453695.1 Augochlora pura
AAAAAAATATAGATCGTCTTATATATATAACATTTTCTTTTTCTTATACTTTTTTAATCCGGGAGTACGATAATTATGACATCTGCAATAGTCGACGAAGCGAAGGCTTTCTAAAGAAGTGGAAAACCTTCATTTTGATCGGCTACTGCGTTGACAATTGTCAATATCTTTTAATGAAACTCTCTTGGAACTTATTTCATAGCGTGTACTATAAAGTTGTACGTGCAGATATTTTATAAAAAATTTACTGTAATTTAGGAAATATAATAAAGATTCTACGTCACACCCCTAAGTGGACACTGCAGTATTGAGCTCCATTTAAATAATCTTATAATATGTAATATAAGTATAAGTTATATATGTAATACCTTTCGATAAACATTCTAACACTTTTCATGGATAATCGTGGACACATTTATAAATAATTAAAAAAGATGCTGGTCGAAGTTGTCGACCAACGAAGATAACCGATAATCTCAGGGGTCAATCGCAGATGGCTCGTCTCAGGAAATCAATCGCTGATAATTTATAAATAATTTCCTGATATCTCTGCACTCATGATTTAAATTTAAAGCAGAGATATTCATCGGTTCGCGGGTTACGCCACAATTAACGCGACCGATTCGCGTTCACCGATATCCCAAAGTATTATTTGCGGAAAACTATTCAATAAATAAGCATCGCGATAAAAAAAAAGTCGACTAAAAATCCGAATGAAAAAATTCTAATTATTTCGATGAAATGTTCGACGTAAAAAAAAAGAAAAAAAAAACGATATCGAAGATTCCGAGAGCTCGCAGCTTAGTCACGTTTCGGTCCCGTAATTTCCGCGATCAAGCGGATATTCGCAGGAAACTTCTTTCAAAATGTTCACCGGGGGGTGGGGGGGGGGGCAACGAGCTTTTCGTAATCAATAAAAAAAAAAAAGGCCCGTCGATTCGGAAAAAGTCTCGACACTGGAAAACAGAAATTTTTGGCGTGCAGCGTGCCGGTGTACGCGCGCGACTACCACGGAATCGGGGCCGCGCGCGGCGGCGG
>NW_027589305.1:0-1038 GCF_028453695.1 Augochlora pura
GTTTCATCCTTAGTATACTGCTTTTTGAATCATGTAAATATTGTTTCCCGTTTGGTTTTTATGATTATTTTCCCAAACCCTAGTCAAACTGTGAAATTCGGCCGGTTATTCTCGCATAGGCACCTCTTTTTCGTCCGGCACTAAAAGGGTTAAACACTTATAGACGCGGAATAGCCGCGCGTAGGCAGAGGCAGCTCGGTCTCGGCCTTCGCGCCGTCAGCGTCCACCTCGAACGGTGCGATGCAGTAGATAGAAAAATTTTAGATTCCGCGACCCCCGACGTAGCAGGTAGGGCCATAAAACCGACCTTAGAAGCCGCAATCGACGAACCCGCGACCCAGCGCAATGCGAACCCGCGAAAATCGTATCCGCGACCGCGACCACGGGAATTAGGATGCTGCAGCTGAACATGCGCCGTTCAGCTACAGTTACAGGAGAGGTACGCGACCTCATTTCTCGTAAACGGCTAGACGTCCTGTTATTGCAGGAGCTACACGTCAGCCGGAGGGGAGCGTGCCATAAAATCGTAGAATTAGGGACGGGAGTAAGAGTCGCGGCGGTCAACTCACGCACCCCGTGGGCCGCCGTAGCCGTGTGTAACCCGCTCCTCGACTTCGTTTTCGTCTCGCAGCTCAGTAACTCCCACTGTGTTTGTGCGGAAATTCTGGCTCCCGGCTTCTCTTTCTACGCGGTGTCCTGTTATTTTCAGTACTCCGACGAGATAGAGGAGCACCTCAGGCACCTAGCGATGGTGTTCTATTCTCTGAGGGGGAAGAGACTCTTAGTTTCGGTAGACTCGAACGCGCAATCGTCGTTCTGGTGTCCGCAAGGAACCGACGAAAGAGGCGCGCAGTTCGAAGATCTAATTGCGGCGTTCGGAATAGAAGTTGTGAACGGTCGGCTGGCGAGATGCAAATGGGGACTGCGCTACGAGGCGCTCCCGGTGATTTTCCGCGGCGTGCTCGTTCCGGTGGTGATGTATGCAGCCGCTGGATGGGCAGACCGGTGCACCGAGCACGGCTTGAGGCTTCTAAGGGC
>NW_027589306.1:0-1038 GCF_028453695.1 Augochlora pura
TTCTACAGCGATCAGATCATAAGACGAGACTTAGCCGAAATGAGGCGAAGTATAAGAAGAATGCTGGTCTGACTGATTAGAGACGGAGCGCTCTATTGGCAAGCCAGATTCCGAACTCTGGACTAATGGAATAGTTTTTCTATCATCTAAAAAAACTTCAAAGCATTTAATCTAATTTTAGAAAAGTTATTGCGTTCTAAATGGCGTATACTCACCTTTGTGGACTACTATATTATGTCGTCTACAGTCACGAGAGCGTATGCACAAAGCATATTTGCAAACTTAATTTTCTCGAAAATTAAGTTCCAAACAAAAAGAAGTTATTCCGTACCTTTTTTATGGGGAATCACCTGGCGTCCGCTTGCACATGCCTTTAAAGAACATCCCGTATAGATGTTGATATAGGTCATGCGAAACTCGACCACATGCCACTATAATAGTCTATCATGCGAGAGTCAATTTGATTCCCGAGTATAAACATTGTTACTTTACTGACTACATTCTGATAATTAATTTAAATTTTTGCGTGTTTCATTAAACTTTATGCAGACCAGCACCTTAAAAAAAATATCTTACACAAAATTAATAAACAAAATTATAAATGATTCGAAATATACCTAGTTATATTTTTGTCCAAAGCATCCGTCATTCCATTGTTAAAAAGCAAACCTGATACGTCGTATAACACAGTGTAATAAAAAGACATTACGGCGTATAAGTATACGTCGGGGAATAAGGTCTGGATTAGGTTTGGATTACGTCTGGATCGAGTCTAGTTTAAGAACCTAAATGACGTTGCTTGTTTGAAAAGTTTTCCCCTTGTATACACTGTTCTCCGGTCTATGTGACGTATTTATAGAGGCAGTAAATAAACGGCGACATCGTGCTGACGCATACGTTGCCACGGCGGGGGCGCAGATATAGTTGTTACAGTTTTCCGCGAATGTTTCGTGAACTAAAAAAGAGCGAAACTGTTTTCAAGGAAAAGGTTGTTCAAAATGTCGAGCTTGCGCAAAATATTGAAATTCCATCGAAAGC
>NW_027589307.1:0-1038 GCF_028453695.1 Augochlora pura
GATATCAGCCTTAATTCAAGAATATCGTACAATTTCGAAAAAACACCGGGTGCCTCGACGGGACCATTCGAAAAACAGTGAAACGCAATATCCGGATACAATTAAAAACCGATTCGATGCCGCTGTTATTTTCGGGAACGATTACCGGCGGCAACGAGGCTCTTAACGCGGCCGAAAAATTGTTCGGACATTTGCCGATCCAGTTAGAACAATTGCGCTGCGTCGGGTCTTGGTCGGTACAAACGGGCAGGAGCAATTAACACGTCCACGCTTCCCCCGATAATTCAATTAAAGCCCAAAGTAATTACTTTTCATAATGGCGTCGATTGCGCCGGCCGCGATCTATCGAAAACGTAACTATTCAATCGAAATAATTATTCCTCCACTTTGCACGGGGCGCCGTGCGAACAGGTGATTCGAAGCGACGCGGAACGCCCCGGCCGATGCCGCGGGGGCATTTGTCCGCGCGGAACGTTCCGCCGACGCTGTATTTTCTAACGCGGGAAAAGAAAAATGGATCGCCCTTCCGATCGATCCCGATCGAGTTTCGAAACCGAAGCCCTGCCCGAGAGTTGTATCGTTGCCTGCAACGCGCCGGCACGCCGCGCCGGTCATTAAACAGTTCAACACACGGCCGCCGCGGTTCGCGCAATTAATTGCCGTTCGATTTCGCCGATGCCGTAGCATTATGAAACCTGCGACAACAATTTTCCGGCAGTTACGTTTTCGCGCGTTTTTACGGCCGGTTGATAGAAACGCGGCCGATATTAAATTCCACCAATCGGTATCGTTGCCCGCGTTCCAGTTCTGATTTACGAACGCGGCGAGTGGGCCACGAGTTGTCCGCGGGCTCCAAAATTTTTCCAGAGGGTTTATTACATTTTCACTAACTTGTAATAATTTTCTACAGAGTCAAAAGTCTCTTTCGCAGGCTCTAAAATTTTTTAAAAGGGTGCACTACATTTTCATCAGCTCTAATCATTTTTTATAGAGCCAACAACTTTTCCAACAAGCTCTAAAATTTTTCCAGAGGACCTA
>NW_027589308.1:0-1038 GCF_028453695.1 Augochlora pura
ATAAATTAATACGTATCGGTCACTACTACTACAAAAACGTTCATTATTAAAAATTTCGTAAATTCCAGCGTCGAACGCATTAGATAAAATCTATCGCCATTCTCATCCCACAATCGACATCGAATTTCTCTCTCAACGACACGGTCCAGCCATTCACAGCGAGTGATTCATCCATCCGCTTCGACGGCCCTGTCCGAGAGAGCAAGCGGCGGCGGCGGTGGAAGGGTTAAGGAGCGAAGCGCGGTTTCCGGGAGATCTCCGCCGGCGCCGCAAATATCGTCCGCGGGCGGCGTCCAGGCCGCGAGAGAGGCCGATCTCCGGCGACCAGGAAATCAGTCGTATCTAAACTCGTAAATGGGAAGAGACGCGCTCGCACGTAGGAACGAGAGGAGGCGCGCGCGCGATGGTTCGCCGCCGCGCCGCGCCACGCCGGTAATATCCGTCCGTCGCCGGCTCGTCGGCCAATGGCCCCGGACTCCATCGAACGCGAGAGCGCACGAATTCTGGCCCGCGACGCGGATTCGTCTGGTCTATCCTCTCTCTCACACCCCTCTCTCTCTCTCTCTCTCTCTCGCTTCTCTCTGTGCTCGACGTTCACCGTCGAAAACCAGTGAATTTTCCAGGATCTCTCGCTCGTCCCCGTTATCGAGCCGTCCAATCTTCCCCGCGTCGCGATTCCTCTCGTCGATATTTCCGGCGAAACTGGGAAGGGAGAGAGAACGAGAGAGAGAGAGATGAAAAAAAATGGACGAAACAACGAAACGCTGCTGGCGGCGCGCGGTTTGCGAACAACCGCCCCCCCCCCCCCCCCCCCCCCCCCCCGTCGCCCCGGTAATGAACGCGAACCGTGGATCGATCGCGACCGCGCCACGGAAATTATCGATTCTTTTCTGGTTTAATCACGACTCCGCGAGCGGATATGCATTCACCGGCGCGACGTATTATCCGGCCGGGACCCAGCGGATCGGAATCGCATCGAATCGAAGCGTGTGGGCCGCGAATCGCTGCTGCTCGTTCGTTCGGCTGGGAACCGCAACG
>NW_027589309.1:0-5426 GCF_028453695.1 Augochlora pura
CGTGTGCGTGCGCGCGTGTGTGCGGGGGAGGGACACACGACACAGTATTGTCTCGCCGGGATTTTCTTTGCCGTTTCCATCCGCCTTCGACCCTATTCTCTTATCGGGGATATTGATAAGAGCCGGCGCACAACGGGAGCCCTTCATTGAAGAGTTACCTTGACACCGGGCAGCATTATCCGGCCGGTATCTTGACGGCCGTTGTCGAACCGCTCGGGCCGGGACGATTAACAATTAATATCAATTTATGGGGCCTGCGTTTCCTCTCTCACCCTTTCTCTCACTATCTCTCTCTCTCTTTATTTCGTCGCCGATCGTTCACCGTTCTTCCTCGCGCCGGTTATTTTCGTCGGCGGGCGCACAATAACGCGGCATCGATTCCCTCGTTAATTCCGCGAATTACAAACCGTGTGTAACGCTTAATTAATTGGCCGCGTTGTCGCGTTTCCGCGCCGCGGCCGCTAAAAAGAGGGAGCTTCATCGGCCCCGGGGACAACGGGCCGATGCGAGAGAACACCAGCCGTTGCCCCCGCGCTGTTCAGGCTCTAATTGTTTTCTTTTTAGACTGATTAGACTGTTCCCCCGGTTTTATTCGAGCCCGGACAGATTGTGAAGGGACGAGCGCGCGCGGCCATTTTGCGACCGTTTTGCTACCATTTTGCGATCGTCGACCGCTGCTACGCGGCCGCTGTCCCTCGGCATCTCGGCCGACGAACAAACGTTCGTGCAGCACGGAACAACCCTTTTTTGCGACACTGATTTCTTCTTCGTTCAAATTCGATAGAATGCTGCAATCGGTTAACTCTTTGAAACGAGAGCGCCTGAAATCCAAGCTTTAGTCGCGGTGTGTAATTTTACAACGCTTTCGAGATAATTGTTTATAGGTTTGTATCGTAGGTGTATGCGTTTTTTAATGTATTTGTTACGGAAATAGTTGTGGAACTTTTTCGTGTGAGAATAATTAATAATATTAACCCTTTGCACTCAAATTATTTCGTCACCTTCTAAAATAATATTTATAGCAACAAAGTTGAATTTTAGAAAAATTATTGAACATGAAATTGTTGGTACGAATCGCAAGAGTTAATTTTTGCTATATGTAAAATACACTTGGTCGTTTAAAATAGAAATACCGTACAGCAGAAAAATTATTTCAAATTTCCAGTTAAAGTGGCTTCGAGTGCAAAGGGTTAATAATAAGAATAATAATAATAATTAATAATATAAAATTGATTCGTAGTAACAGCAAGAGATATATGTTAATGATACGAATAACCCTCGAAGCCATTTCAACTGGAAATCTGAAATAATTTTTCTGACTTCTACTATTCCCATTTTATATAACAGAATTAAGCGTACGAAATTTAGTCTCGAGACTCGCGTACCATCATCCAAAATTATTTTTAATTTAGAATTAAAATGGCCTCGAAAGCAAAGAGCCAATAATAATCGTCACAATAATTTCAGAACGAATTTCCAATTTACCAGTCCTGCAACAGGGTGGATGTCTTGAAAAATAGATATCAGAGCCATCCACAAAGTTAACCAAGAGGTTAACTAGAAGAAGGCACTAACCTAAAAGGCACGGCTCGATTTTGCGCAAATAAAGTCTTTCATAACTAAATTACCATTTCTCTTAATATACTATGCATAGAAAGTATACTATGTATGTAAAGAAAATAACGTATATTGTACACACTTTCACTTTAATCGTTTACTTTAACCCTTAATTAGGCGCATTAAGAAAATCACCCAATTAGGCGCATGGGCTCTTAAATAACCCCCAAAAAACATTGGGAAAGGAGTATCAAAAAGGAATAAAATTTAATGGATTTCTATAGTAATTAATAAAGTTCTTTAATATACTTAACTTTAAGAAACAAATACTTACTGTGACCCTGTGGCCCTGACCCCATGCGCCTAATTAAGGGTTAATAATAAATAAAACGATTGAGTAAAGCACGCAACATTCGCGAAAGCCGCTGGGTTAAAAATCCTAGAAAAATAAACATCGGAATATATTTCGTAGAATCGTGGAATAAAGTTCACCGTTCCGTGGTCGACCTGAAAGTCTGCGGAATGAAAAAAGCCGGGGTTCGAACCCCGGCGGAGAAATGAATTAACCAACTATCGCGCGGGGAAATAGGGTGTCCGACTTAGCATTTTGGCAGGGAAGCTCGGAGGCTCGTCGAGGGTATCAGAGGGTTGACGAGGAGGAGGCAGAGAGAGAGAGAGAGAGAGAGAGAGAGGCGGCGGCAGCGGCAGCAGCAGCCCCGTTGCCTCGAGGGTGGTTTTGATCGTCGATAGAGGAGCGCACGGTCGCCGCGGCTGCCTGGCTGGCTGATTGTCGAAGGGGGTGAGATGAGAGAGGCTAAGACAGGAGAAAGCGGGACGGGGGCCAATCAGAGCGGGGACTTTGAGGGTGTCCGTTGCCAGGCAACGAAACACACCCCAACACCCGAGGGGAGAAAACCCCGAGGGGGTATCATCCAACGATACAGTCGACGCCGAAAGTTATCGCACCCTTGAGAGACGCCCCCTTTAACATCGCCCATCGAATTACTGACTCTCCGCGTCCGAACACTTGCGGCTTGTTGTTGCCTCGCGAGACCCCCTCCCCCTCCCCCCTCCGGGATCGATGACGAAAACCCTCGATGGTGCCTCGATCATCAATTCTGCTGTGGTTAGTCCGCTTCTCCCCTCCCTCCGTTCGTTCTTTCCTCCGCGTTTCTTTTTGCCTTCGTCGATCGCTCGGTTCCGCTTTCGCCTCCGCTCCTGCGGATTTTAATTAGAAGTCGCGGCGCGACTCGCGATCTCCACGAAACTGTGGGTGTAACTGCGGTTTTTCCTACGGACGCCGACTTTTCCGGGGGGGAAATGAGTCCTTTCGGCAGAATTAATTGACGACTCGAGAGACTCGACAATCGATTTACGGAGCACCGAAGGCCAGCTGTTTTATATTTGTTTACGCGAGCGAGGGTGGAACAGTTATTCCGATCTTTTGTAATAGATAAAGAAGGATGAAATAGTTGTTCTCATTTTTCACACTAGATTTATGAGACAGCAAAATCAGCTGTTTTATAACTAAATAGTAAAAGTTGAAATGAGATATCTATTTCGATGTTTGACCGGTATTATTGTTATTAATATTTGCAACATTTATTGAATATATAATTCATAATTGAAGCAATAATATTTATTTGTTAAAAACGACGCTGACGATTTTTATTTTGCACAAAGATCCACTATCTTATTATTGCCAAGTATATATCAGAATATATAGGGTGTACAAGTAAAACAGAAACATTGTGACATCATACAAATAAATTCTTCAAATAATCCAGAATTTGTGACAAAAATGTGAAACGTAAAAGATAACCCTGTTCCTCTTAATGACTCATTTATGTTAAGGGTTGCTGTTTTCTTTTTGGCCCCCTTTTGCCCAAACAATATCCTACACATTCTATTAAACGCAGACAATTTTCCATAAAATTATTTAAGAAGAAAACAGTATTCTATACGTCGTATCAGACGCAGACAATTTTGCATAAAATTATTTAAAAAGAAAACATTATCCTATAACCCGTCCCAGAGAATTCTGCATAAAATTATTTAACACTGAACCTAGCCTGTCGTACGACCTTTTTGACATAATATGTGTAGATTTTATAATTACTGTCATAAAACTGAATCTATTAAAAATTATTTACTATATTTCTATATTCGGTCTTACACTATTACAACAATTCTGCAGAAATTCAGATAAACTATATAATAACTTGTATACTTATATACAATATACTTATTACTTATACTAAACTTACATTAAAATTTATACTATACTACGATGACGTCAGCGTTAGGGTAGCTTTTGCGCTCGACACTTGCCCCTTTTTTATAATCGCAGCTCGCAACTGAAAAATCTGAAAAAATTCTATAACATGCGGCTCGATGTCCCCAATAAGCCACATTTTTTTCAAAATTTTAGAAAGCCGCTAAAGGGGTGGGAAAAGCCGGAAAACCGCGAAATAATTTACCCTGTAACTACCCTCACGGACAAGTTACAGGGTTAAAATTCTGCGCGGATCAGTTTTTATTGGTCAGCTATCGAACGATATACGACTCGCTGAAAAACCTCTAAGGGCAGTTTCGACCATCTCAATCGGCTACGCCCTTTCGCATAAATATCGACAGCGGAACGACGTTACAATTATAAGCATCCGTTATAATTTGACCTAAGCGACCGAGGTCCCTCGAGCAGGTCCTTTATAGCGTTCCTTGCTCTGCAAGGTTCCGATTTTAAAGAATCGCGTCGGATCCCCCCGGAGTCCCCTAACGAATAAGAGTTTCGAGGGCGCGTTGTTCGCGTTCGGATCCCCCGGCAGGAAGGAGATTCAAACGGAACGGGGTTTCCGGCGAGAGGCTCGTCTTCGAGTGCCTCCGCCGATCGTCGAAATCCGCTTACGAATAAACATCCATTTCATGCCTTTCATCGTCATTTACGATCATTTCTATTTTTCTGACTCGGTAAATCGCACGAAAGGATTAACCCGCGCCGGGGCCTTCTTCTATGACTCCTTCACGTTCGTTTCCACCCGTCTCCCCCCTCGGACCACCCTCCTTCCTCCCCAGGCAACCCGTCTTCGCCCGCTGATCCTCCGGCACCGTCATTCTACGGCCTCTGCTTCTCGAGAAGCAGAGGCCGGGCTACGGCCCCTTTTGTCGACGGCCGTCGAGAGGGTGGATAAAACCACCCCTATTGATCCCGCTCAATGGATTCACCGTGCCCTTTCACCTGCCACCGATCTCGCTGTTTTGACATTCCTCTCGCTCTCGTCCTCGCTCATTTCACGGCATTAATAGGAACGCTCGCTCGCTCGCTCGATCTTCGAGCTGATCCTTTCAGCGCCGAACAAATTCCTAAATAAGCGTAATCCTTTTCAGTTATACATCTATATATAATACAGTCAGTCCCATAAGTATTCGTACCGCCTCGTCGCTTTTATAAGAGAAATCTGTTGAAATCAATGGACGCGTGTAAGATTTTGCAATAAACTTGTTATTACGAATGGACACGTGTATAAAATTGATTTATATCAAATTATAACAAAATTGATTAACTGGTAACAAGAATATATTGATTTTACTCCTCGTAGTACGTGATGACAGTCAAACAAAAGTATTCGTGCCAGTGTAGATTTTGTCAAAAAATCGCATGTACATATGTTTATGTATAGGATGTTCGGAAAGGTTGGGACCTATCTATAGCGTGCGCTGCCGAGCTCGAACAGATATCCGCGCCCCTTAGAAATCGCCAGCGTCGACCATGCGAACCGTAGAAACATCCTCCACCCCGCATACACTTCTCCGCACGACTTTTTTCTTCTTCGCCGGTTCAACGACGGGCTCCTCGTGTCCCCCTCCCC
>NW_027589310.1:0-1038 GCF_028453695.1 Augochlora pura
AGTAGTCCCTGAATCGTTCGCGCTCATGTGCGCAGCAGCACGAAAACTCGTCGGTGCGCAGTCAACTTTAACTGTTAATAACTCGTTAACAAAGCCGCAGATTGCATTTCGGCAAACGAAAAAGTTACTTGAAATAGCCTCAGCTACCCCCCATTTCCCGGAGTTACAATAATTGAGAAACACCCTGTATATAGTGACTTTAGTAGACCTCCATATTAGTGTGGGGAATCTGGGGTTTTACCTCGAATTCCCTAGGCAGCTCCCCAACAATCAGTTGGTAACACGGTTGGCAGCACTGGCTACCAACCGTTGCCGCTCGTGTTCTGTCGAGCGTGATTCAGCCGTAATCGGACGCTAGATCCGAACAGTCACAATTCGTAATCGAACAGTCATTCATTGTTCATCGGGCGCTAGATCCGAGCAGTCGCAATTATTAATCTAACTCTAGATTAGAACAAACGTTTTGTTACCGAACACTACACCAGACCGGACATAGGGCTAGTCCCGCCGTATCTACCAACACGTGCCGAGTATAGTCTACAGTGATTGTAATTCAATAAAACCACGGTGATCGAGAGATGGTGTATTCATACAATTAAATAGTCCTTCCTTCCGGGAAGATCACTGTCCAGCAGTCCGCGTAGGAAACTGCTGGCCTTCGATCACGACCATCGAAACGATCTTCCAAGATGTAATACTGGGAGGTATAACCGGTACGCGCAGTTGTACCACGTGATCCCTACATTAGACTGCGCTCACCTGCCATCTAGCAGTAAAAATGTGTGACCCAGAAAAGTGTATAGTATCTGCAAATGTGTGCACTGAAAATGAAATAAATTTACCAATAAAAAACATTGCCAGGGCAACGTAAAATAGGCCAAGTAGTTGAGTTTGCTTGGGACTTTGGTTTCCACAAAAAAACTCCGACAAATTAATCCACAAAAAGTCTCCACAACAATGAATTCACGCAAACAAGCAAACAGAAGATATCAACGTAAAACAATTGGTCCCCCAAAGGAGCATTCAAATGATATTAGT
>NW_027589311.1:0-1038 GCF_028453695.1 Augochlora pura
TATTTATACCATAAATTCCTCTGCGATAGTATATCGTGGGTGCACCGTTCCTTTCGACGTGTGACACCGCACAGCAGACTTTACGGAATAAACCGACTTTTTATTTCGGATTAACTATGTTCGTTAAAGTACCGGAATCTGACTGTATTCTTCGACTCAACTATATCCGTTGAAAGCCGAAATTAGAATGATTTGTTTGAATGATTTGTTTGTTAGAATGATTTGAATGTTGAGATTTCTTTTCATTAGAATGATTCAAATTGGACTGTTCTTTCCGACGGTCACAATTAGACTATGTCAATTGAACTGTACTTTCCGACAGTCACAACTAGACTATTTTACTTTTAGTTTCCGCGGAGGCGAACGACCGTTATCTTCGGTTGCATTCGCGTACCATCGGCAAGGTTCGGCGGATTGTCCTCGCCGTTCCAACTGCCGTTCTTTTCTCTCTCTCAACTAATAAATTTTTTTTTTCTTTTATTTACACTAAATTACATTTACAACTAGCTTCCTTGAGCTAACCAGCAAATTTGATGAATTAATTATGACTTGCAAGCGGTAAATCGCTCAATAGCGTTGCCGCTACCATAACCTCCGGTGTTTCTTCTATAACTTATTTCTGCAAGTCAGTTGGTTTGCTCCTTTTCAGTCTTCTGATTTGTGATGTGTGATTTATATCCCTGATGTGTTCATTAGGGGGGTCTGCTATTCGTTTTTTGTGTGTCATAGCGAATTTTTTTATCTGTTGTTTGATATTATGCATACACAAATCTTTATGTAGCGAATCTGAAGTGATGTATTATGGAACGTCAGCAATAATTCTCAGTGCTTTGTTCTGGAACCTTTGGATGATATCTATGTTGCTTCTCTTGGCGTATCCCCAGAGTTGTATCCCATATGTCCAAATTGGTATGATCGCGACCTTATACAGGAGTAGTTTATTGTATAATGTAAGTTTTGATTTTCGTCCCAGAATCCAATACATTGTTCTCATTTTGTGGTTAAGTTGCTTTCCCTTCTTTTTTATGTGATCTTTCC
>NW_027589312.1:0-1038 GCF_028453695.1 Augochlora pura
CTAAAAGTCTTCAAAAAACTATCACCAGCTTTTCTTATATAAATAGAAAATTTTTCACTAGAAATAAAAGTCAACAAAGTACTTATTCAAGCTACAGCAGCATAGACAAAAGTAAACTCAACTATACCACAAGGACAAAAAGAATAAGTAAAATAACCACCAAAACAACAAGTAAGCAAGACAACAAACGTACCAACCGAAATTACAGAACTTAAAGGTAAACTAACTGTATAACTAAAAACACCAACTAAAGACCTAAAGAAATTTTTAACTAAACAATTAATCATTCTTTCTTTAAAGTAAAAAATATATTGTAAAATAAAAACAAATATAAAAATATCTAAAAAATAAACATTATTAATAATAAAAAATTAAAGTGTAATATATTAATAAAATAAGAGAAATTGGTAATAATTTAAATCAAAATAAACCTATTATTATATCATAACGATAACGTGGGTAAGAACTTCGAATAAAAATAAGTAAAGTAAAAATTAAATAAGAAACTAAAATAGAAAAATTAAAAAATATAACAGAAGATAAAACTCTAAAAAAAATTAAACTCCCATATTCACTTAAAAAAAGTAAAACAAAAGCAACACTTGCAAATTCAACATTATAACCTCTAACAAGTTCCCTCTCCCCTTCAGAAAAATCAAAAGGTGCACGATTTAATTCAGCAATAATTATAATTAAAAATGGAATATAAATAATTATTAGACTAATACTAAAAATAGGTAAAAAACTAAATATTCTATTATGAATAACTACACACAAAATATATAAAGAAAAAGCAATTTCATAAGAAATACTCTGACTTCTTGCACGAATGGCACCAACTATACCATATTTAGACTTTCTTACAATACCACTAACCAAAGTAGTATAAACTGAAAAACCAATTAAACATAAAAAAAATAAAATAGAATACTCAAAAGTTAAAAAATCAAAAAAATAAGGAATTGTAAATCACTCTAAATATATAACAATAAAAGAAATCCCTGGGACTAATAAGAAAGAAATCTCCGCAGAATTTAA
>NW_027589313.1:0-1038 GCF_028453695.1 Augochlora pura
TAATCGAGCCACCACCGATTCTCCCACAACAACCATGTCTGGGATAACAATCGGCGTCCACCTACCCAAAATAGATTTGCCGAAGTTCGATGGTAAGCTTGAAAAGTGGACCACCTTCAAGGACGCGTTCAAACACATAATTCACGCGCACCCAAATCTTTCGGACATCCAGAAGCTGTCTTATTTACGATTATCCCTGACCGGAAAGGCAGCATCCGCGATCGAATCGTTGACCATTAGCGAGGACGATTACAAGGTCGCGTGGAATCAGCTACTGGAGGATTACGACAACACTCGCGCTCTTGTTCTGAGACACAGCTCACTGTTAATAGACACGTCCGCGATGCCAGACGATTCCTCCGATTCAACCCGCGATCTCGTAAATCATATGCAATCGCACATCAGATCATTGCGAGCTCTTGGGCGGTCGTGGGAGAACATCGCGAACGATTTATTAACAAACATAGCAATTTCGAAGATGCATCCCGAGACCCGAAAATCGTGGGAAATCACACTCGTCGACACTCGCATGCCGGAGATCGAAGATGTGTTCAAACATCTTCGAAACGTGTCGCATCGTTGCGAATCGACCGAATCAACCGCGACAACTTCAAAGCCGAACAGAACGCAAACGAACGTGCAAGCGGACACCAGCCGTTGGACCAAAAAGACGCGACGGAGCCCACCGACCTCGCCAAGACTATTTCAACGGCGGATTTTTGTAACTAACGCGACAGAAAATTGCAAGGTTTGCGATTCGGGAACCCATCCAGCATACGTATGTCCAAGGTTTCTAAGCATGACCATGACCGAACGAGAGTCAGTCGCGAACAAACTCAAATGGTGCAAAAATTGCTTGAGACCGGGTCATTTGCCGGATCAATGCTACGCTGACCGGTGCCGCGTCTGCAACGGTAGACATCACACCAAACTACACCGCGACACAGCATCTACGTACACCGATCGCGACAGGCCAGAATGACTAAAACCACCGACAACAGATACGCGACCGTTACGACACAAAACTTTAATTTCCGA
>NW_027589314.1:0-1037 GCF_028453695.1 Augochlora pura
CAATGAAAATTAATGCATAAACTTAGTTATTTTCTGAGTGATTTCTTTCCTATAAATAGGTTATCTTTTAAGGTGAATAGGAATATTCTAGATGCTATAGTATAATCAATGCATTAACGAAATTTGCTGCAAATCTTTTCTATAAAATGTATAAATTCTTGGTAAATGAGTTCTATATTTTACAATGAAAATTAATGCATAAACTTAGTTATTTTCTAAGTGATTTCTTTCCTATAAATAGGTAATCTCTTAATCTTATAATTAAAAGAAATTATTTCTGAATTTCTTCGAACGCTTTCTGTCCAATGATTTCTTGTCGGATAAATAACAATTTCTATTTTAAATAACAATAATTTCTGCTACATAGGTACATCCTATATTTTACATCCGATTTAAGAGACAAATTATTGCTAACGACATTGCTAGTCCAACGATATGTTCTCGCATAAATAAATAAAAATAATTTCTGGTAAAAACGTTCTTTGCTCTACAGTGCAGTCGACGTAGAAATAAAGTTTAATTCAGCGTTTCTCCGAATTGCGGGGTGTGTGTCATCTCGTTCTCGGTTCTTCGTCGAAAGCGCAATAATTAGTAATCGGCGGACCGATTACGGCGTCTCGGTGTTTCCAAACAAAACAGATAGCCAGAGTTTGTGCGGCGTTGCATTTGCAATTCAATTGGAACCGTCGTCCTAGGTACGAAGACGCGCGATTTGCATACGTGTCGAAGAGAGCGTCGCGAAGCGGAACGAAGTTTTGGTTCTTTGATTGTCGAAGGAATCGACGACGGTTTTTTTCAGCATGGTTTTATTAACACTTTATCGATTGGTGATTTATAAATCGACTTTTTCCACCGACCGGTAGCCTGTGAATTGGCAGTCATGGCAACTAATAATTTATTATCAATTATCAATTATTATATATTTCTTAAAATATTGAATGCCTTTCGCGATTAGCGAAATAAATAAAATAGAATAGATATTGTTTAAAGCTAATGTTATCGGCAGTCATGGCAACTAGTAATTTATTATCAATTAT
>NW_027589315.1:0-1037 GCF_028453695.1 Augochlora pura
AATTAAAACTAGGTTAAATTAATTACCAAAATTAAAAAAGAATTGTATTGTAGAATTAAAATCAGGTTAAATCGATCACCAAAATTAAACAAGAATCGAAGAATTAAAACTAGGTTAAAGCTTACCCTTAAAAAGTATTACACAATTTACAATATTCCGTAATTTCTAAGTAAAATACCGCGTTGCCTACAACAAGGCGATTAATAACGTGTTAAACGTGTGCCGAGAACGCGATCGGAATGCCAACGGCCGTGGAACGAAGAGTGAAATGATTCAGGTACATAATACAAGTCTATTAGCCGGCGCAGGCTACTATGACTATGTACAACGCCCTATATGGGGGCCAGTTTTCCGGGTCAAAGCGAGGAAATGAAGAGGTCTCGTCAGGGGCACCTTCCCTTTAATATTAATTATCGCCGCCATAATTAATAGTCCCTTGATTAATACAATTTATAACTTGGCGAATGAGGTCTTTGTCGGTTGCGCGGGAAAGAGCCGGACGGTTTCAGCGCTATCATTCCTTCTCTGGCCAAAGTATATTTTCCACTTTGGCCCGCTGGTCGAGCGATAAAGCTTTAAAAGACGCGCGTGATTTTTTACCGTGAACATTAACGATCCTCTTAATCGACCTGGCATCGTTGTTTATTAGGAATTATAAATCATTTATTATGCATTATGTGACGAAATCTGCGCTTTCATCGATAGCTGACGGTTTTATATTATTTATATTATTGTATATGGTATTATTATTTATATATTATTATTATTATATAGTAAAATAGTTCTTTTAAAGTTAAAAAATATTTGACATCACTGTAGCTACTTTTTGAAAAATCGCCGCGTTTCAGAAGGTGGCGAATACTCCTCGCCAAAGGGGTGGCACTGCGAGCACCCTTTTCCGACCGGCACGAAAATAAAACGGCGCGCGCGTTCTCTGCTTATTAGAAAGCAAAAACGAGAGAAAAGCGACCGATTTAAAATCCGTCGGCACTCTTCGCCGTGCCGGGTAAACTGTCGCAGGAAATCGAGCAAAACGG
>NW_027589316.1:0-1037 GCF_028453695.1 Augochlora pura
GGATGATGATCCCACGGTGGATGATGATCCCACGACGGCTGATGTTCCTACGGCAGATGACCTGAAATAATCTGGAAAAAATTATTAGTTAATTAGAACATATAAAGAATGACGAGGCGAAACAAGGAAACCAACACCAGCACACGAGTGCCAAACTAACCCGCACACGAGTGCAATTTGAAGAAGAAATCCAACGCTGAACAACCGAATCACATTGGAAGACGAACCAACATTGGAAAACCAAACGAAGTTTAAAGAAATTAAATTGAAAACCCTAACGACCTATAGGCGCTTCGGGTGCTTCGGGGACGCTACCCCCCGTACTCACTCATGGGCCCCTCCCATGAGCGAGCCCCTGAAGGAACTCTGATCGGAGGAATACTAAGTTCGATAATCTTGGAAGGAAAAATTGTTCCCAATACAGAATTAAAGTATTAAAATTACGCATCCATCGGTGAATGAGACGATGATATTCCTCAATATAAGCTTAATTTCAGCAGCGTAAAACGCTTGCACACATCCCACGGCGGATGATAATCCCAAGGCGAATGGTGATCCCACGGCGGATGAACTGTAAAAATCTGAAAAAAATAATTACTTAATTAGAACATACAAAAAATGACGTAGCGAAAAAGGAAATACAACACCAGCACACGAGTGCCAAACTAACCTGCACACGAGTGCCAAACTAACCTGCACACGAGTGCAATTTGAAGAAAAAGTCTAACAATGAACATCCAAATGATATCGGAAACTGAACCAACATTGGAAAACCAAACGAAATCTAAAGAAATTAAATTGAGAACCCCAACAATCTATAGGCGCTTCGGGTACTTCGGGGACGCTACCCCCCGTACGCACTCATGGGCCCCTCCCATGAGCGAGCCCCTGAAGGACTTACGATCGGAGCAATACCAAGTTCGAATACTTTTCTTACAACGATGGTTCAACATAACTAAATATCGCACGGACGCAATAATTAACAAAAATACTAGCACACATCCCATGACGAATGATTCCACTTCGCATGATAATCA
>NW_027589317.1:0-1037 GCF_028453695.1 Augochlora pura
GAGAGAGAGAGAGAGAGAGAGAGAGAGAGAGAGAGAGGGGGGGAAGGGCGAACCTTTCCAAAATGGTCTTGGCAATCGCGACTTTAAATTCTTGCAAAATTGCCGGCGACCTAGAACGTAATGGCAGCGGACAGGGCCGTTATGGGTGTTTCTAGTAGTTGAGTCCAGTTTCGAAAACAGTTGCCGAAACGGGGACGCGGCTGTGAATTTATTCGGGGCTCTACGAGGTGGCCCGCGATAATGATAATGGCGGCGGACGCGGGTCTCGCAACGTACGAGGACCATTATGATTTAATTCTTCGGGGAATCGGGGATAATATTAGACTTCTGAATCACTTCTGTCCGATGCTACGTAGGACTGGCAATTATCACGATAAAGATAGACGTGCGACTGTAATCGTTCGAGCGAGAAGCTCGCGTTCAATTTTCCCTGAAACGAGGCCTAATTTTCTTTTAACCTTTTAGACACGGCTGGATTTTGCGCGAATGAAATTTTTCATTCCTAAATTACCATTTCTGTTAAAATATATATATTTCTTTGGTATAAATATATATATAATAATAGCTATTCTTTTCTCAATGTATTGTATATATATATTTTCACTTTAATCGTTTACTTTAATAACTAATAATACCATCGAGTAAAGCACGAAATATCTGCGAAAACCACTATAATGGCTTGTCGTGTCTAAGATGTTAATTAATAATAGTATAAGGCGACATTCGATTCCAAATCTTTTAATTTATGATTATTAGGATTATAAAGATATATAGAGAATTTATTCAGTAAGTTTTATAGGACAAAAATCATGGTAAATATTAATAAAGATTGAAATCAATCTCAACTCGTTATTTGTACAAAGCAACATACTAATTGCTGCTCCGTAATCTAATGTTAAATAGGAGGCGGCGAAGTATGATGTCTAATCTCTCTCCAGATTATAGATTACGTTATTGCATTAATTCGAGTTAAGTCGTTGGTCTACCGTAGAAGCGAAAAAGCTGGAAGCGGAGGGGACGAAGAAAACGCGGGGCGG
>NW_027589318.1:0-301 GCF_028453695.1 Augochlora pura
GGACCACCATGGTTGGGCCGAAAATTGACAACGAATGTTGAACGAGCAAAGCTAAGGCAATAATACTCGACATACTTTTAGCGATTCGGGTAACTCGGGGACGCTACACCCCGTGCCCCCCACGGGGCATGTCCCGTGGGACGGAGGCCCCTGAGTGATCCTAATACTACTTAGATAAGACGCAATAATTAACAAGTCGCATGATGATCCCAAGGTGGATGATGATCCCATGGCGGATGATGATCCCACGGCAAATAACCTGAAATAATCTGAAAAAAATTATTAGTTAATTAGAACATAT
>NW_027589318.1:401-1037 GCF_028453695.1 Augochlora pura
GGCAATAATACTCGACATACTTTTAGCGATTCGGGTAACTCGGGGACGCTACACCCCGTGCCCCCCACGGGGCATGTCCCGTGGGACGGAGGCCCCTGAGTGATCCTAATACTACTTAGATAAGACGCAATAATTAATAAGTCGCACGCATCCCACATCGGATGATGATCCGAAGGCGGATGACGTTCCCAATTCGGATGATGTTCCCAAGGCGGATGATGATGCCACGGCAGATGACCTGAAATAATCTGAAAAAAAATTATTAGTTAATTAGAACATATAAAGAATGACGAGACGAAACAAGGAAACCAACACCAGCACACGAGTGCCAAACTAACCCGCACACGAGTGCAATTTGAAGAAGAAATCCAACGCAGAACAACCGAATCACAGCGAAAGACGAACCAACATTCGAAAACCAAACGAACACTAACAAACTTAAATTAAGAACCCTAACGAGCTATGGGCGCTTCGGGTCCTTCGGGGACGCCACCCCCCGTACTCACTCAAGGGCCCCTCCCATGAGCGAGCCCCTGAAGGAACTCCGATCGGAGGAGTACCAAGTTCGAGTACTTTTCTTACAACGACGTTTCATCATAAATAACTAACACACACACGCAATTAAATAATAAAACG
>NW_027589319.1:0-1037 GCF_028453695.1 Augochlora pura
CTCTCTCTCTCTCTCTCTCTCTCTCTCTCTCTCTCTCTCTCTCTCTCTCTCTCTGCGACAGTGCTTCGAAGTCGACGCCGCCGGTTTTCCAACCGCAATACCGCTGCGAAGCGAGCGACACGGCGATTTCGGCGAATTCTTGCCGAGCAATGCGTAAAGGGTTACCACCCGAGTCGTCAACAATTATTTCGCCGACAATGTTTCCATCGGCACGATTTCTCCGACACCGCATTTCCCGGGCATTGTTTATACACCCGCCCGTTGAGATCACGAACTAATGTTTACCGCCGACTCTCGTTTCATCGGCAAATGTTATTATTGATGTTACTAAACGGCGATCGCAAGGTAAAACAGTTTAAGCTAAAATTTGTATAAAAGATAAATTTACTGACGTTAATTGGCCGATTATTGCGAATCGTGTGTTGATTGTACTTGTGGAAGGGAAGTATTCATTTTGATCAAATAGAATATGGTAATATTATGTTTTAGTAATAATGAGTAATAGATGATACTGTGTTGTGAAGATAATATTAAAATATTTGTTATGAATGGAATTATTAAGATGTGTTGTTTATTAACGCTTTGAGGAAACTCATTTCTGTGTAAGGTTTATGATTTTGTAATATTCAATTTATTATTTTTCTCTTTTTTTTATCTTTTCTTCTGATTTTTTGTTTAATAATTCCTTTAATATATTTTCTATATCAGGTTGAAATTTTTTTATTTCTTCGGTGATTTTGAATAATGGAACTTTATGGTTATCTACCAACTATTGCCATCGTCTGTGCACTTCATTCCCAGTACCATAATTTTTTGAAAAATTCATTTCTTCTAAATAATATGTAAGACACTAACTAATGATATTACCAACGATAAGCGTACAGGACACGATGGTGAAACCTATATTGTCAAGAGTTCTAAATGTCAATAATTATATTTGCGATGAAACGAGAGTAGATGTAAACATTTGTTGTTGATTTCGACGTGTCCATATATAAACAATATCGGTGATATCGCGTCGGTGCAAACATTGTTAG
>NW_027589320.1:0-5421 GCF_028453695.1 Augochlora pura
GCACACGTGTTCATCGACTCCGTCGAACTTCGGCATCGGCGTAGCGAAGAAATCGATAAATTACAGTGGCGTAGGAATAGAACCGAAAAATTGCGACAGAAATCGAAACATTACTGTATTAGCATTTAGGGGTATCATTTTACGCGTCATTATTTTGCATATTATATATTTTTTTTATATATATGGGACTTTCTTAGCACATTTTGTTTAGGTTAATCGAGCGTTATACAGGCGACTACGTATAAAAAAAAAGCTAGTGCATTGTATCGCGTCTTAATCGTATTAAATGTTAAACGTTCCAACTGGCGTTTTTACTGGTAAGGGGGTACTGTAGCGGACCGTTATCGTCGCTGTGCTCACTGTAGTGAGACATAGTAATACTTTGTGTTCACTACAGTGAGACATTGTATATACTTCATATTTCGGGTCTGCGATGTTCTCGGATTGTTGGCATGCTGGCCCGCGTTGCCCCTCGCAAACACATAATATCTTTATGTTTTTCTTCCGATACTGATCCAGTGGTGGTGCTTATTATTTAGTTCAGAAACGCGTGAAAGAGGGACTCACGCCGTTTACAAGTTATGTTTATATATTTTCTTCAAATTTTTGACTTAGACCACTTTTATAATTAACACGAAATGAATTCCATATAATGTTGAAAGTACGAAACCATCTAATGGTTCATTTTTGACGATTTCGTAAAAATTACATTGAATAAATTTAGTTTAAAATAATGTGGTGTAGAATAACTGATAAACTCATTTTTTTTTTAAATTTTGACTTTGACCACTTTCATAATTATGGGCACAAATAACAAACATATGTCGCTCGAGTAGCAAATAGAAAAGAAGGAAAGAATTAGTGATAAAATTGAGAAGGTACAATGGAAGAGGAAATAAGTGGTTGAGATAATTAAATAAAGTGAAATATGGAGAAAATAATACATTACAAGACAGTGACGGATTATTAAAGTAGCAAGAAATGAGATTAAAATTATAAATGAGTACACGACTAAGATAAAATATAAAAATAGACATAAATCTTCATGATTGCAGACTATTCTTACTTGTTACCCTTTTTATAAAATTATAAAAACTCAAGACGTATTTAATAATACTATTACAGTATCTTGAACTTATCTTAGTCTTTTTATCTTAGTTTTCATTCTCCACAAAGATCCGCAATGTAGTCAAGGTTATGTTAATATGATTTCAACTGCAAATTTGAAATAATTTCCCTGGCATATAGTTTTTCTATTTTATGTAACTAAGTGTACTTTTATGCATTCGAAATTGATTCTTGTGACTCGTATCAACACTTTCACTATTTAACAATTTTTTAATTCTGAATTTTGTTGTTATAAAAATTATCTTGCGATAAAACAATTTTAGTGGTGCCTTAATGTTACCACTCTGCTGCAAAGGGATAGAATATATTGAAGGAAGTGTATCTTTTGTTCAATTCTCCATCGCTAACATTGTTCTCGTTTCTTTCACCGCATTTAGGATACCGCTGGGTACACTAGAGAAAGTAGCAGCACGGACCAATAAAAACCGAAATGCAACGTCTCTCGGCTCGCAACCGTTTCCCCGAGCTTTTCTTGGCCAGCGATGGTCGAACTTGAGTCGTCGCCCGCTGTTCGTGTTCTACGCGACAGCCGAAGCTTCTTTCATCAGCGTTGCGCTTTTGTTTTACGCGCGGCCGGAATCCCGGACCCATTCGACTCTCCTAGAATCATTCGTCTTTGCACTCGTCTTTGCTCTCGTCCTTGCGCCCGTCGTTCTCGAGCGTCGCCCGCGTCGAAAATTCACCGTAAAAGCGTGCGGTCGACGACTCGATTTTTGCAATTAGACACAGGCTCCGCGGACCCGAGAGAGGAGCCCGAGGAGGACCGCTCCGAGGACCTCCCGAGTGTATCGTTTCCCGCAGGAACCCTCGTATAACCCCGGTGTTGACTGTTCACCGCGTCTGGATCCAACTTAGAACGGTTTTATTTCCTCCGATGTTCCCGTTTCCCTGATATTGTCGGCGTCGTTCCCTTCGTTTTGCCCTCCGGGCCGTGCATGATTCAGCACAGCTTTCGACACCTGGCTTCCATCGGGGAAAGAAACTCGATATCGGGTTTTCCGAAAAGACAGTTCCTTATTCAACGGATCGGCGAACGGAGCGGAATCGCTCAGCCGTCGGCGGCGTCGAACGGCATCGAAAAAAGGGGAACGCCGCGAGGAAATAATAAATAAAATTTTTGACGCCCGGATTTCGCGGAAACTACGGCGATTTCTCGTTTTTGTTTCCTGGATGATGGCGACACCTCCCGCCCCACCCGCGTCGCCCGACGACCTCTCTCGCTTCCGGTCCCTTCTGATCGCGAGCGATCAAAGGACGCTGATTGGAAGGCGGGCAAGAAAGTTTCTCTCTGGTTCATTACTTTTACCGGGTTTTGCATTTTCATTTACGGTATAACGGAACGGTGTTCCTTGCTGTCTACTCCTTAACATTCAACGCTGTATTGTACTTCGGGATCTGCGAGAAAATTCTTGTTGTTCCCGTCGCTGTCAGAATTGATTAACGAATGACGTAGTTACATCGGCCGGCTGAATAAAGTATTATAGAATACATGTAGAAAAATTTTCTATAGCTTTCGTTTGTAAGGTGAGGAGTAAAATTCAATCATTTTTTGGTGACTGTAGCGACCGTTCGTTCACGGTTACCAGCGGTGCAATTGTAATCGATCCGTTCGAGAGGTGACGATCGGCGAGCGATCTTCTTCTGGCCGTCGCCGAGGCGTTTCCCGTTCTTGCCTCGGCCTCCCTCTTGGTGTATAGACGTCTCGCGTGTACGCTCCGCATTAAAGTAAATTCCGTGTCGATAAATCGAGTGTGGTAGAAAGAATAATTATATATTCCCGTAATCCACCTCAACTTTGCTAATCGCCCGAAACAACGTCATGGCAATGAATGCCGAGAAGTTGATCAGTTGAATAATTCGTTCGCTTGGATTTCCTCCCATTCTCCACCGTGTTAACATGTTTTTGATTTGTTCTCGAAATTGTTTATTATTCTTCTGTCCTCTGATTTGTGGATCTATGTATTGATGTTGAATTTCTGGGACCCGCTCAGCACCAGGCGGCAGAGCGAAGTCTGCTCCAGTGGCTCCTGCACTCTGGATCTTGGGGAGTGCATTGAGGTGACCGGTTGAAACCAGCGTACATAACAAGCGAAAATATTCCAAGGAACCACGACGACAATATATCCGTTAGTTTTCCGTTACCAGCGGTGCAATTGTAATCGATCCGTTCGAGAGGTGACGATCTTCTTCTGGTCGTCGTCGAGGCGTTTCCCGTTCTTGCCTCGGCGTCCCTCTTGGTGTATAGACGTCTCGCGTGTACGCTCCGCATTAAAATAAATTCCGTGTCGATAAATCGAGTGTGGCAGAAAGAATAATTATTTATTCCCGTAATCCACCTCAACTGGTGACCCCGACGTGATTTAAAGTTTAATACCGAAAGAGTTTAAAGGTGAAAGCGATCAGAGTCGCGGTCACCTGAATTTTGTTGATCACCTCTTTCTAGAATGATCCATTGATTGCTCTTTGCCCCCGCTCCTCTGCAGATTTGTTTTAGAGCATTCTTCCATATTCCTTTATCGGGGGATTTAGCCTGCTCTCCCAGATTAGGGTTTGCTGCTAAATTGTTGAGCAACATTTCCTGATCTCGATTTAAATCAAGCACAAGAGCTGGTGTAACCAGATAGCATAACCAGCTCATGTCCGCCATGCCTCGTTTGCTTTCCACAGAAGTGACTTCCCCTCTTTTGATCATAATTTTGTAATGAGAGTAGGAGGTTCCCTCTGCCTCGCCACCCGTCTTCGAATTTCCACTTGGGCCCCCTTTCTTCCAATGTTTAGGCGATCTCTCATCAGCGACCAAACGAACGCCGTAGAAATTCTCGGGACCAGCGAACAGAGGATCTTTTCCGAGCTTCGCTTTCAAGTTTAATACCGAAAGAGTTTAAAGGTGAAAGCGATCAGAGTCGCGGTCTCCTGAATTTTGTTGATCACCTCTTTCTAGAATGATCCATTGATTGTTCTTTGTCCCCGCTCCTCTGCAGATTTGTTTTAGAGCATTCTTCCATATTCCTTTATCGGGGGATTTAGCCTGCTCTCCCAGATTAGGGTTTGCTGCTAAATTGTTGAAGAACACTTCCTGATCTCGATTTAAATCAAGCACAAGAGCTGGTGTAACCAGATAGCATAACCAGCTCATGTCTGCCATGCCTCGTTTGCTTTCCACAGAAGTGGCTTCCCCTCTTTTGATCTTAATTTTGTAATGAGAGATTAGAAGGTTCCCTCGTCCTTTTTTGTAACATTGTATAACGCCGGTTTGTCTTTAGTAGAAGAAGAATCTGTCGGCAAAGTAATGACATCTGTATAATCATTTGGACGTGTACCAACAAAATCTAACTTATTTAACGTCAAGGCTACAGACTCATAGGCTGCCTTGGCGTCTGCGGCTGCCTTAGGGAAATCTGATAAGTGAACAGAAGCCTTCTCCACTTGATTTATTGTTCCTAAATATGCCTCTGACATGGTCTTGAACTGTTGTTCTATCTTGGCAAAGAGGTTATAAATCGTCTCGACTGGATACTTGGGAGCCGCTAGCCTTTTACTCGACAAAATTATGGCCGACACAACGGAATTATTCAGCATTTGACCGCGACTTGCTTGCTATCTACGAAGCAATCAAACATTTCAGGCACATGGTAGAAGGAAGACATTTTTCCATTTTCACCGACCACAAACCGCTCATTTTTACTTTCAACGCGAAACAAGACAAACATACTCCCAGACAAATCAGACAGTTAAATTTTATAAGTCAATTTTCGACCTCAATTCTCTACGTAGCAGGACGTGACAATGTTGTCGCGGATACCGTGTCGAGAATCGAGATAGTTGAATTTATCGATTACGAGGAACTTGCGGCGGCCCAAGCAGCTGATGTGGAGCTGCAACATTATATTGCCAGCAACCGAAGTCTCGCGCTCAAGAAAATCCAGATCCCCGGTACAGCCACATCGGTATACTGCGATGTGTCCACCTCATCGCCGCGTCCCTTTTTGCCGGAAACTTTTAGAAAAACCGCGTTTAACGCCCTGCATAACCTAGCCCATCCTGGGATTAAGGCGACGGTCAAAATCGTGACGCAACGCTACGTTTGGCCGTCCGTTTAATTCGATTGTAAGAACTGGGCACGCGGGTGTATACAATGTCAGCGCGGTAAAATAACGCGGCACTTCGCGGCCCCTCACGGAACATTCCCACTACCTTCGGCGAGGTTGGAACACGTTCATATAGATATCGTGGTCCTCCCCGTTTTCGAAGGGTACAGATATTTGTTGACATGCGTGGACCGTTTTACGCGTT
>NW_027589321.1:0-1037 GCF_028453695.1 Augochlora pura
AATTACATCGCGGCGCCGCGGTGAATTTCGCAAAGGATATTTAGCAAACACCGTCCGTTGATTCCGCGCGATAAACAATTGCGCGCGGTACACGCGCGCGACGTTCTTTAACACGTTGAGTGCCGCGTCAGTCATCGGCGACTGACAGTGTGAAATCTATTATATAAAAATAAGTCGGGTTTTCCTTCCTGACGCTATAACTCCAGAACGCACGAACCGATTTTCACGGTTTTGCATTCATTGGAAAGGTCTCGGGCTCCGTGAGGTTTATAGCAACCAAAATTCTGGAAAAATTTCAACAGAAAAGCAGGAAAACAGGGAAAATCATTTTTCACATACACCGCCATCTCTGATACATAGCATGTACTACAAACCAATATGGTTTATAAAACAAAAAAAATAACTTTTCTTCATCTTTTAATCCCCAAACGAAATGTTACAAAATACGAAGCCATCTGGTGGCGAAACGGAGTTCGCCAGGTTTGCTAGTATGATATAAAACTGATAAATTTACATTGCTTTAAGTTGCTACCTAAGACTTATTTAAAGTCCTCTTCAGTTTTAATACTGGATTCTATCAATAATGTATTCTAAACATATTATTGACGAATATAATTTAGTTTTCGTCGGAATTACAATTTAAATATTAAATCGTAACTAAATTTTACGCATGACGTATATAATCGTCATGACGCAAAATTTTGTCGCACCTCCATGACGGATATAGTCGTCTTAACACACTCAACTGGTTAAACGCGTCCATAGCCGCACGCGCCGGCTTCAAAAACACGCGCTTCGTTTTCATCCCCGGTTTTCGAAATCTATATTCATCCGCGCGATGATTGTTTCGCGTTTAACATTTACTTTCCGCGTCGTTGTTTGCGGACCGCCGGGACTGTTTGCATGGAAAGTTGTTTGCGCGTAGCTTTCCGGTTAACAAGTAATCCAATTAAACAAACTGCCGGGATATCGGTAATGGAAACGTTCTTCGCGTTCGTGAAAAGTGACGCCTATTGACAGCCGAACCTGAAACGTAT
>NW_027589322.1:0-1037 GCF_028453695.1 Augochlora pura
TGAAGCTAAATTTACCCACTAAATAATGCAAGAAACGTCACATAAACAAATATCCTACGTACATTACCTGTTTGAACCATAACTGACCAAAGAAAATGTTTTAAATGACCACTGCGTGTTTGAGAACTCGCATAGCTGACTTGCACTATCCAACTGACGAGAAACGAGAGGGGTAAAAAGATGAGCAACGGCGTCGCGTCCTCCAATTCAACCGACGACCATCCGCCTTCGAGCTGAAACGAAATGAATTTTAGCATACAATTGCACACGGGACTAAACAAACTCGCAGTGCGACAAGCAATGGACAAAAGTAGAAAGGGCATAGCCGATTAAGGTGGTCAAAACTGCCCTTAGCGGTTTTTCAATGAGTCATATACCGTTCGATAGCTGACCAATAAAAACTCATCTATGCAAAATTTTAACCCTGTAACTTGTCCGTGAGGGTAGTTACAGGGTAAATTAGATTTCGTGGTTTTCCGGCCTTTTTCCACCTTTAGCGGCTTCCTAAAATTTTGAAAAAATATGGTTTATTTTGGACATCAAGCCGGATGTTATAGAAGTTTTTCAGATTTTTCAGTTGCAAGCTGTGATTATCAAAAATGAAAAACCCCCAAAAAATCGGAAAGTTGAAGATTCCTCCAAGAATTAATATATGCAAAACGATTTCATTAATTCCCTGACAAGGTACTATCACGGATCGTGTACTCAATTTTTCTCAGATTTTTTGCTCTCCTGCAACGTTGTCAAAAAAAATGAAAACCCAACGTGTCGATGTTTTTTGCTGTCAGAATGAAGCTACTACTTTTCTAGTTTACCGCGAGTGTGGATTAAGTAATTTTATACGTTATTGCATCGAAACAAACAATTTTTGAACCCTGAAAATGCGAATTAAGCGAGCAAAAAAATTGTAATGAGCGGAATGTATGCCGTAATGTTTCCAATCATTACAATTCAATCGGTTAGCGCAATGGTTAGAGCGTACGATTTCGACAGTTGCTCGTCAACCCTCGCAGGAGTCGGACATCCCTTAGTGAGCG
>NW_027589323.1:0-1036 GCF_028453695.1 Augochlora pura
CAGAAAAAATCTAAAGATCTATTTCCAGCCATAAACAGTATATTCCGTCCTAGAACTCAAAACACTTTAGAAACACTAAAGATTCCATTATCAAACAGAGACATATTTCAGAAAGCTAACATAAACACTAACACTCTACAGACAGTTAACAATGACGCACTAGTCACAGATACCCAAGACAAACTAAACATATTAGGCGCGTATTTCGAATCAGTACACACACAAAATGAACATATGGGGAAAGAACAACTTTCGAATATCATAAAACGCAAAACAGATACACTACAACAAGAAATACAACGAGACAGCCTTAATAACATAACAATATGCAACTTCACGGAATCAAACACTTCGGACGACCCAGACAGTGACTCCATCCCAACCGATTATTTCACATCCTTCAACAAATTAAAAACCACATTCAAACGACTAAATAATAAAAAATCCTCCAGCTTTGATAATATTCCCAATATCGCGTTAAAAAACCTTCCCCCGCGATACATCTATTACTATGCAATCCTTTTTAACAACTGTTTAAATCATACCTATTTTCCTACGGTCTGGAAAACCGCAAAACTGATAAGTATAACGAAAAAGGGAAAAGACGGTAGCAACCCCTCAAATTACCGACCCATTAGCCTCCTTCCTAATATCAGCAAAATATTTGAAACCACCATCAACAACTCCATCAACTCCTTCTGCATTGCAAAAGAGATTATCCTAGAGACCCAATTCGGTTTTAGACACAAACATTCGACAGTACACGCGATATCCAAATTCACCTCGGACATTTGTTGGGCCAGAAATGCCGGCGAATGCGTCGGTGCAATATGCATCGACTTAGAAAAAGCTTTTGATACAGTTTGGCTGGATGGACTACTCTTTAAACTCGCGAAGAAGGCATTCCCTCCTCACCTAATTAAGATGATTTGGAATATGCTACGCGATAAGAGTTTTTACGTTGCAGACGGCGAAACCACCTCCACCCGAAGCGACTTACTGTACATGTACGGCCTAAATAGCGACGATAACAAAG
>NW_027589324.1:0-206 GCF_028453695.1 Augochlora pura
CAGCTGAAATGTCGTTATCATACATAATCATGCCCAAATCATATTTCGAGAAGAATGCCGAAGAATGTTGTGATTTCTCTGCTGCAATGTTATAACCATCATCGTGTATTGTACTTTCTGGTGCAAAGTAGTTGTTTTCATTGAATTGCAACGTAACAACTGCAGAAACAGTTTTTTCACCAGCAGAAATGTCGTTTTCATACATA
>NW_027589324.1:306-1036 GCF_028453695.1 Augochlora pura
GCAATGTTATAACCAACATCGTGTATTGTATTTTGTGGTGCAAAGTAGTTGTTTTCAAGGAATTTCAACGTAACACCAGCAGAAACAGTTTTCTCACCAGCAGAAATGTCGTTTTCATACATAATCAAGCCTAAATCATTTTTCGACAAGGATGCCGAAGAATGTTGAGATTTCTCTGCTGCAATGTTATAACCAATATCGTGTATTGTATTTTGTGGTGCAAAGTAGTTGTTTTCAAGGAATTTCAACGTAACACCTGCAGAAAAAGTAATTTCACCAGCTGAAATGTCGTTTTCATATATAATCATACCCAAATCATATTTCGAGAAGAATGCCGAAGAATGTTGAGATTTCTCAGCTGCAATGTTATAACCAACATCGTGTATTGTATTTTCTGGTGCGAGGTAGTTGTTTTCATTGAATTGCAACGTAACACCTGCAGAAGCAGTAATTTCACCAGCTGAAATGTCGTTATCATACATAATCATGCCCAAATCATATTTCGAGACGAATGCCGATGAATGTTGACATTTCTCTGCTACAATGTAATAACCAACATCGTGTACTGTATTTTCTGGTGCAAGGTAGTTGTTGTCATTGAGTTGCAACGTAACACCCGCACAAACAGTAATTTCACCAGCTGAAATGTCGTTATCATACATAATCATGCCCAAATCATATTTCGAGAAGAATGCCGATGAATGTTGAGATTTCTCTGCTGCAATGAGTG
>NW_027589325.1:0-1036 GCF_028453695.1 Augochlora pura
TGCGTCGATATATTTTAAAGATAAATTTTGTCACGCGTTTTATCGATCATAATGAGTTAATCACTTTTCGATAATTGTTCTAAAATTACCCTAAACTGTGCGAAATTTTTGAATATGTAATCGTAGGCATTTTGACATCAATCGTAGAAGAAGTATTTTTATTATAAGGTGTAAAATAGAAAATTAGAATTTCGTAAATAGTGAGGTTATGTCAAGGTGGTGCACAGAGCTGAAGAAATTAATAATACCTACAAAATTAGAATTTCGTAAATAGTGAGGTTATGTCAAGGTGGCGCACAGAGCTGAAGAAATGATAATTTTGTAGGAATTATTAATTTCTTCAGCTCTGTGCACTACCTCGACATAACCTCACTATTTACGATATTTAAATAGTGCCCAACCCTGATTAATAATACCTACAAAACTATAATCAGGATTGGGCACTATTTAAAGGAAATTTAATTCGAACAATATTACGAGTAAAATTTCATTGAAAAAATAATTCAAACAAAATTCTACCCTTCGAATAAATGTCTCGAGTGAAACTTTATCCACGAAAGATTCCATATCAAATTTAATACCATATCGAACTGTATTTAATATTTTAAAAATTGCAATCAACAAACTCCCATAGAAACACCATATATAATACCACGATTTATAATTATTTCAACATTCTCCAGGACTTAAATTGAAAGTCTAACCAACAATGCGCGTCGACACTAAAAGCACCGACGAACTCCGAATGGCAAGAGCAGAGTAAAAAAAGAAATAACAATTAAGAAAAGAAACGGCAGCGCGGTGGGTTTTTATTATCGAACGAGCGAGGAGAAAGAAGATCGACGAGGTCCTCGTGAACGGAAGCGGATAGGACACGTACCTCGATGATGGGTGCCGTGGGCTCTGTTTCGGCGCCGATTCCGCTCGACGCTTCTGGGTCATCCATTTCCGTTTTTAGGGATAGGAGAACTCTGCCGCGGTAGACGGGCAGGGCTGTCAGGCACTTGCCGAAACAGCTGCTGCTTTCTGCGGCGCC
>NW_027589326.1:0-1036 GCF_028453695.1 Augochlora pura
GGTTAAAGTCCCGGCAATTAGTTGGAAACAGGGGAAAAAGGATCCGACCACGCAGCATGAAATCGTTGGTAATTGTCGGGTGGAGGAGTAAGGGTTGGGTTTGTTTCGCGACAGCCAAGAAAATCGACGGAAAAAAAAGGAAAGAAGCTTGCGGCATTGTCGGAAGTTTGTCGAAGTTCACCGAAGTGGACCGACCTCTCTCTGCCATATCCACGGGTTCGGTAACGCCGCTCCTTTCCCGCAACTTCTTTCGCTGCCGCAATTTCGAAAGTTCGGTCGTTTTTCACCCCCTCGGCGCACGGCGGAAGTTACGCGCGGCCGGGACGGAGACAGTTCGCCTCACGAAAACCTTATTACCACGCTACCCCCCCCCCCCCTGTCGATCCGCGCGCTATCAATCCATCAGGCTCACGTGACCGTGTAACACCTATCGATTCGACTTCTTTTTTCGGATCGGCAAATTCTCGGATCGGTTGCGAACATTTTTATCGAGCACGAATTAATTTGCAAAGTTGATTAGCCTGCAAAATTTCGCACGGTAAAAAAGGGGTTTCCCAGGGTTTTAGGCTTTAAAAATTACTTAAAAAATTAACACTACCGTTAATAGATTAGGTATAGAAAATACAATTAAAATCTGCAAAGTGCCATTTTTCATTTACTCAATAAATGGCTTCCCGTCTTTTCCGGGCTTTTATTTTATATCGAAGATCAGCCAGCGTTTATTGGACTTTGCTCGATGAATTTTTAATCGACAAGCAGTGTCACGATAATTACATTTTTATTTAACGATCTGGAGCACACCGTGGAAACGCAACAATCAAATTACCGTTTATTAATTGAAATCATGCGCAAGATATTTCGTGCCCGCCGCGCGTTTTGATTATTCATTTGTTCGGCACGCGAGAAATACACGAGTATAAACGGGAAACCCGATAAAACTGCATGGGGCGAAAAAAAGAAAGACCTTTCGTTCGAGTCCAGTTTTCGGAAATTAAATTATATCATTGGGATCGTTTATTATTTCGAAATCTGTTGA
>NW_027589327.1:0-1036 GCF_028453695.1 Augochlora pura
TTGATTTTCTTGTGTGCGTTTTTCATTTCTTATTTTTATGTACTTTTCATTTGTTACTTACATATATATTATTTTACTTAACCCCATAGCAACTTTTAACAAATGAAGAGGAAAAAACATTCTACAAAATTTCAGAAATATCATCGAGGGGTGTGAGCGTTGCGTTATTTATTAAAGAGTGCGTTAGTTATTAAGTTATATTAGCCGTTGGCCGCATACGTGCGTTTTATGTTGCACAAATAAGGCTTATATTGTGGAATATCATTGTCTCGTTCATCGTTGGATGCGTAATTTTAATACTTTAATTCTGTTTTGGGAATAATTTTTCCTTCCAAGATTATCGAACTTAGTATTCCTCCCATCGGAGTTCCTTCAGGGGCTTGCTCGCGGGAGGGGCCCGTGAGTGAGTACGGGGGGTAGCGTCCCCGAAGTACCCGAAGCGCCTATAGATCGTTGGGGTTCTCAATTTAATTTCTTTAGTTTTCGTTTGGTTTTCCAATGGTGGTTCAGTTTCCGATGTCATTTGGATGTTCATTGTTGGACTTTTTCTTCAAATTGCACTCGTGTGCGGGTTAGTTTGGCACTCGTGTGCTGGGGTTGTATTTCTGGTTTCGTCTCGTCACTTTTTAATTGTTCCAATTAACTAATTATTTTTTCAGATTATTTCAGGTCATCTGCCTCTAGGTCCTTATGATTCCCAATTTAATATTTTTAATCTTCGTTTGGTTTTCGAAAGTTGGTTCGGCTTCCGATGTGATTCGGTTGTTCAGCGTTGGATTTCCTTTTCAAATTGCACTCGTGTGCGGGCTAGTTTGGCACCCGTGTGCTGGTGTTGTATTTCCTCTTCAAATTGCACTCGTGTGCGGGTTAGTTTGGCACTCGTGTGCTGGTGTTGGTTTCCTTGTTTCACATCATCATTCTTTACATGTTCTAATTATTTAATAATTTTTTTCAGATTATTACAGGTCATCTGCCGTAGGAACATCATCCGCCGTGGGATCATCATCGACCTTGGGAACATCATCCGCCTTGGGAC
>NW_027589328.1:0-1036 GCF_028453695.1 Augochlora pura
CTCAGAGCAAGTGTTGGTCAATTCTCCGGTTTCGAACAAGAACCCGCATCTTTTTGGGAAACTCTCCCGTTGTGTCGTGCCGACATAACATAGAACAAACGCTAAATGACTTAGCAGGGTGTCGACGTGCAGACCGTGAAAGCATTAGCGATTTCGGGAAAAGGATAGAAATTATATTGTATAAGGGTATCCAAAACGCGAAAATTGCACACCCTCTGGAACCTCTAGGCGCGTTGACCTCACTTTTTACCGAAAAGGCAATTAACACTTTCTTGAAGGGGCTACCTAGTAATGTTACATCCGCCGTAGCGGGATTAGACATACCCGATTTAGACACCGCGATTATGCTAGCTACCCGGGCAGATAAACGAATAAACCAGGAATCAGGACGACAGGATTTTCGAATTAAAAGGGACAGGGCAGACATCTTCACAATAGAATCAACCGAACCCAGAAACCCAATCCAGAATAGAGACAGTTATATACGAGAAAGTTACCAACCTGTGCAAAATAAACGCCAGCCACCCTATAAAACGATTAGATGTAGACACAATACGAATAGATCTCCTGTAATTTTTCTATCTCACAGCAGTTTCTATAATAACACTGCTAGCTTTCTGATCGACACTGGTTGCCAATTAAATCTGATCAAACAAACAGGATTAAGGTTAGACTTAAAAATTAATAAAGACAAAATTTACAATCTTACCGGAATTGGTGCAGGAATAATTCATACAATGGGCGAGACCGTCATAACCGTACACGACGTTCCCATACATTTCAATATCGTAGATGGTAATTTCTCTATAAAAGAAATTGGCATTTTAGGGGTTTCATTTTTATTACAACATTGAGCAACCATACAATTTAAAGACGACCTAACCGGTATAGTAAAATTCCGAAATGAAAGACCCCTCACACATAAGTACTCGACATACGATCTGCCTCCCCGAACAAAAACTTTAATCACTGTTCCCACAAATAGTTCCATCAAATCAGGATATGTTAGATGAATTGATGCTGGTCCCGGAATTTA
>NW_027589329.1:0-1036 GCF_028453695.1 Augochlora pura
ATGTTCGGTTTTGAACTTATTAGTTAGAATATATAACAAAAAAGTAAATCTATGTTACATTTCCATTGACAAAAGTTTAAGACTACAAAATAATAGGAGAAAGTAAACAGAAAAAAAATGGTTTTTAATACAAATATTTAGTATTTCGTCCAAAATCCATTATTTTTTATAACTTCAGCACATCTTTTTGGCATTGAATCTATTCATTTTTCACATTTCTCCACTGTAATATTACAGTAAATATTACAGTAGAGAAATATTGTCAATATTGTTGACTCAACAATGTTTACATTTAACACACGAGCCTTCGAGAATTAGAAGGTCAAGCATTTGTCTTCATTATCCCAAAATAAAAAACTGATTGGATAGATAGTACTTACATTACACGTGTATAATTGAAATTAAATTCGTCGTCTTAAATTTTTGACCGCTACTGTACGTCAGTGATGTTCCATCAAATACAAGAATGCGTTATGCATTATTATAATTATTATAATTTTGTTTAAATCAAGGTTGAACAAATCGCAATATTAGCGAAAAAATATCATACTTATCAGATGCAGCTTTCTTCTCGATGTTAATTGTTATGGTATTTTTGTGAAAGTACTAACCTCGAAATGAACAAAAACTCGACGAACGCTGATTGGACTAAAATAAAGTTTATACTTCATAACCATTTACATAGGGGTAAATAAAAAGGAAAGCTTATCAAATTTCTTATTCACTTAATGATAAGCCACTTATCATTAATAATATTAATAATGTTAACATAATAATAGTAATTGATAATATTAATAATATGAATGATAAGTGAATAAGAAATTAGTCCGAATAAATGTAAACGCATCTAATCGGTTTTCAAGCATCGCGACGGCAAAAAGTACAATTAGAAGAAACGATGCAAGAACGAAAGGAATCGGGAGATGGAACAGTGCGTCGCGTAAACAGCTTTGAATCGCGGCATTGTGCCGGAAGCGGCAGAGGCAGCTTCAAAGACTTCGGATCAACGGTGTTGTGCCAAGCATCTGCACAGAAC
>NW_027589330.1:0-1036 GCF_028453695.1 Augochlora pura
TGGACCGTTTATATGGAATGTTATGATGAATGAGTTATTATTGGATTTGAATGAGATGGGATGTAAGTGTGTAGCGTATGCGGATGACTTGTTTTTGGTAATAGAATTTTGCGTGGAAGAATGTAAAGTTTAAACCGAGTTTGTATGCGTGCTTTTTGATGACTGGGCATGGTAGTATGAATGACTTTTTGGGGAGGGGAGGATTAAGCGAGACACGAGAGTGCGGCTGTGGTAAAGGGAATGAAGATTGGAAACATCTGTTGGTTGAGTGTGAATGGTATGAAGACCTTCGAACCCTGAATGACTGTAAAGTGAAAGTGTGTGATGATGGGAGGCTAGATGTGAGGAGTGTGCTGGATGGCGAGGCGACGTATGAATGTTTTAGTGTGATGGCGAAAAGTATGTTTGAGAGAAGGAAAGTGAAAGTGAGAGAGTGAATGATGATGGACGTGTGAGGCCTGGAGTCTGGAGTCGCAGGGGGGTTCCCCACAGGTAGAAAGGTCGACTAGTCACGGCGTGCCGGGGCTAGTTGGCCGATTCCTGTAAGGACCTTTGGAGTGTAGCGTCACCACAAACCCGAAGCGCTGGCTGACCAGTGCCGGGAGTGTAGGCTCCCAAACTGGTAGTAGCTTCGGCTACGACAGATCCCACCAGTGGTAGTGACTGATACCGCGGGGACCGGGAGACCCCGAGGCGTCCTAAGCGTATCCTAATCCCGCGCCCATTGGGGCCGTGTGGATAAACCTTTGGGTTGGTGCTGCACGTTAAATCTTCTCTCGACTGACCATTGGGTTGGGGCCCACAAAGCCCAACCCTCACCTCCCCGCGGTGTGGGCCGGTAACATTCTTACACAAGAAGATTGGCGAACGAAGGCCCTGGCACGGTATTTGCTGGGGGCAGTTTAACGTGAATCTCGTTGACCGTCATCAGCGTCAAGATCATAAAGAGAGTCTTCATACCGATATACCTATCTACATTATTATAGAACGTGACCGATGTGTGGCTGGGTCCGTCACTACTACTGGAGTATTTTGC
>NW_027589331.1:0-5415 GCF_028453695.1 Augochlora pura
GCGTTGCCGAGGCAGGGTCGCGCGTGCTGGCCACCGAGGGCGCGGAAAGTTCATCGCGTGCCCGCGAATACGTTCTCGCGGGGGGGTTGGCGGCGGCGGAAAATAAAAGCCCCTCGGGCGAGAGGACGCGGAAGCGGCAAGGAAAAGTGTATGGTAATTCGATAATCCGTACAATGGTTGCGCGGCTCGCGCCGCGGACATAACTCGGCCCGCGTTATGAATTTCAGGTGTTCCAAGTAGATTAAAAATTTCAGCCCGCTTCCAACGGAATCAAGCCGGTTTAACGCTATCGCGCGAGTATAACGGGGGGAGAGGGGGGCGCCGCTCCGAATGCTCCTAGAGCGCGTTTATTAACGGAGTAATCCCTCCCGTTACCATAATGTTGCGTTCCGCCGCGTTTGACTGGCGGGTCTTAAACGACGGCTCTGCCGCGTCTTATCGCCGCGAAAAACTCCGCCGTTTACATCTGAAAAATACTGTTACTATAGCGTGTCATATCTTGTTCCACTCGGTACATTTTGCATTAATTTTCGTCGTACATTCGGCGTTATATTATACAATAATTTTTGAAGTTGTCACGTCTCACCTTTTTTCGATATATCAAGTGTGCCGAGTGACGTAATTATTCCCCCGAATTTTGAAAATAAAAATTTACGCTAATTTGTTATATTTTCCTAGTTAGATTATAGCAACCCTAAGATGATAGTATATTGGACAAGGTAATTTATGTTATTATACTACGTAATTATTTAATTTTTACGTAGTCAAATAATTTTTGCGATTACATATATTTCTTTCTTTCTTCGAGATTTTCGACGCTGTCGCCACGACGATGAACGTGCCATTATATTAGGCGTATTGGATAGCTGACGATTCAGCGTGGGCACAAGTCGCTTACGCAGCCGTTCGAAACGATATTGCAGAAGACGTCGCTCGGCGTGCGGGTCCATTTAATTTGTGTGACAATGCCGTCGCGGATACGAGCGGCCGCTTCCTCCTAAATCAATCGTGAACAGAAGGACGAGGATTGGAAGAAGAATTATCATCCGAGGAAGAAGTTTTATTACGTGAAAGCACGTGATCGGAAGATTGCGATTCTTGTTCCGATGGAAGCTGGTTTAATATTTTTCTAAAAATAGAATTTAATTTCCTAAATACAAATTTGATTTCTTAAATACAAATTTGATTTCTTAAATACAAAATTGGTTAACCCCCTACTTTGACGAGTCTGACTCGCGATTATGATTTCTATCAATAACCAGTTAAGCAAGGGTGTTATATTTAAAATATTAAATATTAAAATTATTTAATCATTGTAACTGCGAAGATGAAAGTACTGCAAGGGGTTAAAATCGGTTAACTTAGCAAAACGTAGATTAACAAAGCTTTAAAATCATTCATTTGTTATAAAATTTCTATAAATATTGTCAAAGTTGCGGTAGTTTTATTGCGAGAGATATTAGAACAGCGTCGTCCATCTTTCCGGGTGAAACAACCCTGCGCTTCGTAGGCAAACGGTCTTAGCTAGATAAATGTAACAACCTTAGCTAAGTAAATGGAACAGCGCTTTCCTAAAAGAAGGATCGTGTAAATTTCTGTGTCGTTCGTTCGACACCGTCGAATCGAAGCGAATTCCTCCGGCGGCGCTGGGCCGATTCAATCACGTCGCCGATATAATATTCACGAAGGAGGGTGGCGGGGGATTCTGTGAAACGTCGGGCCGCGCTTGGTCTTGCGGTTCGACGTTCGAAAGCGGTCGTGCACCGCGGAGCCGTCCTGTCGCTCTCCCGTAGCTGGGATGCCGCGTCCCGGCTATCGGGGGGTTTACGATTGACCGAATCGTAAAGCCGTCGCCCGGCGTCGGCGCGGATACGATCAGCCCCGACATTTGATTCTTGATCGCGTAAGCCGGCGTTGCGGCAAATTCCACGCAAACGCGGCATTAATTCACCGGAGCCGCACCACCGCAACCCCTCCGGCGACTTTTCCCACGTACGCGCTCCCCCGGTCATTACTCTGTCTTCCACTTGATACCTCATCTTCCTACGGGGCACTCCGTAGTGCCTTCTCTCGAGCATCGGAATTCGGGTCACCGATATTCGATGCGACACCCACCGCCCCGCCACCTGAATTTCGCTCGACGTTCGACGGTTTCTTCCTTCCCTCGAGTTCCTTCTATTTTTGTCCCTTCCTCGAAATATCGGCCCGCAATCCTTGAGACCGAGTGGAATTAATAGCCCGCGGCGACAGCCGGCGGATCCGCGCTTCCCGTTCCATCGCTCCTTCGCCTGCGTCGTTTAAACGGCCCCCTTTTGCCCGGCCCCTTTGGGAGCCGCCGGAGCGGACGAAAAATTCGGGAAATTCCGGCGAAAACGAGGAGGTTAAGATCCCTGGAAGATTCATAGATGCTTGGAGTATTCATAAATTTCGCATAGTTTAGAATAATTTAGATATTTATTTTCAAAATGGCGTAAGTCTATTTATATTTAAATTGAGATACTTGAGGGGTTGCGTTTCGATGCAATTCATAATATATGTGAAGAATACTTTAATGAGCCGTATTGCTGGAATAGATCTAAAGGAGTTCAATTTATAGTTCTTATTAAAATAATGGCAATTATTAAGCGAATAATATGCGTTCTCTTACCAAGAATGGACTTAGATCACTTTCAAAATAAACGGTTCAATTATCGTATTAATTCTGAAAACATGCGTGTCCAAAATGATCGTATTCGCTCAGAATATGACCTGACATAACCTCTAATGCTTAATTAATAGACAATTTTCAGTCGTTCAAATAGCCATTAGCAACCAAAAATAATTAACAAATGGACTCAGGCCACATTCAAAATAATCGTCTCAATCCTACATCAATTCTTTAAGAAACTATTCCTATCATGATCGACAAATCGTCTAACAAAATTTCTCTTCCAGATCGTCGCTATCGACGCTATCGCCAACCATGGTGACTACTACTCCGCTATCGCCTCCGCCCTAATCGCAGCAATTACGGCCGCCGGAACTTTATACCGAGCAGAGTCCTCTCCGCCGCATTCCATAGCCGACGCGCGCCTCGCGTCACCGGACCCGCTTGTAAAGTTTCTTCCGGCCGCGAATCTTTCCCGCTGATTTATGATCCGCCCGGAAGTTCTCGAGTGGCTCGAGAAGAACTGCCGTTACACACACACACACACACACACACAGTCGAGAAAAGAATTTTTCGGTAGAAAAACCCCTCCGCGGCGGCGGCAACTGAAAACTGTATCGCGAAGGATCCACGGAATTCCTTGAACCGCCGCGGCGCCCACGAGATACAGAGTCGCCCCGTCGGGTTCGCCGTATAATACGAGGCCGGCCGTATTAAAGGATGAAATTTATAAGTCGAGTTTCTAGCATAAACTCGGCAGATATCTCGCGGCTCGAGAGGGGAACTGTGCGAGAACCGGGGCTAGACTTCCTCGATGATGTTACGGCCCTCGCTCGTTTCTGCCACCGACCTCCGTTTCGCCTTTTCCTACGGTGGATTGTTAGGCGATTACGCTAGTATGCTAGAATTGTTATTATTACAGGATACAGTGTTATTATTATTATAGTATGCTGGTAGTATTATTATTATTATAGCATGCTAGTATTATTATAGGACATGGTACTATTTTTATTATAGTATATAGTATCATTATTATTATAATTATAGTATGCTGGCATTATTGTTATTATAGTATATAATACTGTTATTATTATAGTATGCTAGCACTATTATTATTATTATTATAGTATATAATACCATAATTATTACAGTCTATAATATTATTATATATTATTTGTATCGTTCAAGGTTCGTTTTCAATCTTCGCATGGAATCTGCGCTACAAGCGTCGCAGTACTTCGGCCATAAATAGGACCGCGACGAAACACGGCAGGGCGGGCAACGTTTGCCAAGCAAGTGCTTGGGTCCGCGCACCCTTTGGAGAGGTCCTGCGCGCCATTGACTCGCCGTAAACCCGAGCCCTCGAAGCGGGGTAACATCGCACCTGGGTTTAACGGTTCCGCAAGTTGCCAGAGCGCCGTCGGTGGTTTTCGTTGACCCTTCAGAACCCGGCGGGGCTGCATTCGGAACGGAGGCTTTAGGCTTGACAGCTTTCGACAACAAATATATAATAATTGTCTTTGCGTGTGTTTTGACTTAATTAGTATTTCAATATTAAACAATGGTATGTGGTTGAAATATTTTATTAATTTCACATTCGAGGAAGTCGTATATTTTTGTTAATTTAACATTCGAGTGAGTCATATGTTTTTGTTAATTTAACATTCGAGTAAGTCATATGTTTTTTAATTTTAGGAAGCTGCTGAAGAGGAACAATCGGCGGACGTGAAGACAATTAAATAAAGAGCGAAATGTCCGCGAAAGCTATCTATTGATTTCGCATCAAGAAAAAAATGAAGAAATTCATGGACCACCCTAATATTTCAAGGACAAGCAATTGTACATTTTTTTAAACTCATCTGTGAGCGAAGACTCCGCAGTTTCTGCAAGTTTTAAACGAAAGGGAGAACAGAGCAGCCTTTGAAGCATTGCGCGCCGCTTCGGAAGCTGGTTGCAATCGAGACGAAGAAGACCGTAGAAACGACGCGACGTCGGAGCATTTTGAAGTTGTTTTCGCATCGCCGAAAGACAGTTTATGAAAAAGCGTAATTTTCGCCTCTTAGCGAGCAATATTTTATTGCGGTTGATCAGCTTCGCGTGCTGGCCCTGAGAGGCTGACAGGCTCGCAAGAGGGTGGATGGAAGCGAAATGGACCGAGGGTGGTTCGAACGAGCGGACAGACTGTTCATTCAGCGGCCGCGTCGCGGGAAGAACCTTAAATGGTTTTTGCGCGGTCGAATCCGGGTCTAAACGTGTCAAAACTTTTTAACGAGCTCGTTAGGAAAGGTGACCGTGGACGGGGGACAGGGGTAGGGGGGGGGCGGGGAGTCTAGGGGCGGCCGGTCGACGGGGGTTGGAAATTAATTATCACCGGGGGAACGTTGCTGCTCCTCCGGCGCTCCTTCTCGTCCGTCGGCCTTCCTTTTTTTTTCTCTCTCCCCACGGTCGCCGCCTTTCAAAGTTTTCGCGGGACACTTTTGTCCCGGGCCACTTTTAAACGATTAGAAAGCGAAAACTCGTTACCGTTGCGGGCCCGCGCGGAATCTGATTTAAAGTTCCGTGTACACCGCGACTTTCGGAAGACGTTAACGTGCTTTCTTTTGAAAAAAAGGCCTTTATTGTATCGAGTAATAATGGAAGAGAGAGAGAGAGAGAGAGACAAGAACTATGGTGGACGGGTCGGTTATGAGGGAACATTTTTAATAACTTGAACGACCGCCTTTAATGGCTCCGGGAGAATTTAGGGATTAATAATGGGATGGACGAAA
>NW_027589332.1:0-1035 GCF_028453695.1 Augochlora pura
GAATAATTTAAGAAAGAAAGAAATTTCTATAAATATTTTTGTAAATTGTAATTAATGCAGATGGTATTTTGTATGTATAATACTCAATTTAGTGCAAGATAATTCTTTCTAAATTGATAAATAAGAAAAATTTAACTGTAAAATCGTAGAAACGTTGCAAATTAATAGAAAACCGTATAAAACATTAAACAGTATTAATAAATTAATATTCTAAGGACTGAGAGTACCGCGAAGATCGCGATAAAATATTTAAGGGTTGATAAATCCGCCATCTTGGAACGAAGAAAACTCAAGACATACTGCAAGTTTAAACTGCAATCTTAAATAATTAACAGTAATAATATAACTAGCAATAAACAGTAAAATCTACGATTTCACTAAATAATCTTCTTATAATATTACAATTCAGAAATTAAAATTATAATTTAGATTAAAATTAATAGAAAACGCTGTTAATAGAATAAGATAATAGAAATCTATTAAGTCTTTGCACATGAAAAACGGGTTAAATTTTTCAATTTAATATTTACTTAAGAATTGTTTATCTCGCGGGCAACAACCCAATAATTAACACTAGATTTACACAATATTAAAAACCTTTTGTTTTATTTTACAAAAAGTAGCAATGACACGGTTATCCTGATCTTTAAAGATTATTATTATAATATCCTGCTCAAGTAACACTTGTATTGAATAAATACCTCATCGATTAAATAAAAAATAATATAAATATAAAATAAAGAGATAAAATAGCTATAACAAACAAATAGAATAATTGGTTACAAATTGCATAGATCAAAATAAACAACCCTTAAACATATCTCTACAACCTAAATTAAAAAATTAAAAAATTAATAAATATAAAAATTTCAAAAAGCTGACAAGAAATCGCCAAACCTAACCAAAATAAAGAACGTCTCGATTTCGTCTCCGATGAAAGACGGATTTCGAGATCACCCGATACAGAAAGTGTTAACAGAGTGAGAGAGAGAGAGAGAGAGAGAGAGAGAGAGAAAGAGAGCCGGTGTAACTTCC
>NW_027589333.1:0-1035 GCF_028453695.1 Augochlora pura
TTGTTTATGTAACCACTGGAATTCTAACTGCGCTCGCAATATTGGCAGGTGTCGTTGATATAGACTGCGAGATAAACTGAATATTTGTCGCTGTAGAATTCTCGATTGTCTAATGATATTGTATACGGTAGATTAGTTTAACAGATACGTCTTTCAAAAGTTGAGCTTAAATAATCTGTTAGAAGTGAAAATGTGAGTGCATTATTGAGTTACCTGTAGATGCAATTTACACGTGACTATACTATACCTGTATATATGCTTAGTAAATTACTACACAAATAATATAATACAATATAATATAATATAATATAACATAATATAATATAATAAAGTCCACCCGTTTCGCTCGATCGCAAATCAGAGCCAGCGAGTTCGAAAATTAGCGGCCACGCCAGCGACGTGCTCGAACGCAAAATTGTGTCGTCTGGTGGATTATCGCTGATCGGATTTAGGCGAGAGCAAACCGCCGCAATCAGTCATTCGGTCGTCAAGATGTTTCGCCGACCGAGAGATTCGCTAATGTGGAACTAAACTTTGATAGTTGCGCGAAACTTTATCGACAGTCACTGCACGCCGATCATTTCCTATTCATGAACACGGCCGAGGCGACAGTCGGACGATTAATTGGGTCGGCGGTAATGAAATAAGAGCGTCGAACGATTTTGTAATACCGTACGTCCATGGATTATTCACTGAATCGCATTAATTTCCAAGATACGTAATTTTGAATATTGCAACGCGGTCGCGGATTTCATGCATTTCTGATACGGGCCGCGATTGTTACGAGCTGGACGGAATTGTGCAACGATATGGGATCGCGGTGAACGTATTCTGTCGTGCGATTTCTTCGAATTACGAGACGGCTCGTCTGATATTTTATTACAATTGCGTTCTATTATATATTATATTGTGATTGCCGTTTTCATATTTGTCTTAATTTATATATGTCTGTATTATACCGGGTGGGGCGAATAAAGTGTTACAAAGTAAAATCTCCATTATCGTTAATCATACGCAAGAATAATAATGGAGATT
>NW_027589334.1:0-1035 GCF_028453695.1 Augochlora pura
ATTTTATGAGGGGTGGATTTGCCGCTTCGGGGTACCCCTGCGAGTCATGACGGATCAAGGGAGGCAGTTTGAGTCGTGCCTGTTTAAGGAGTTATGCACCTTGACAGGCACAAATCACCTCCGTACAACTGCCTACCACCCAGACGCGAGCGGTATGATGGAGCGCTTACTCCGCTAACTAAAAGCAGTCATCCGCTGCCACGAAAATTCGCGCTGGACAGAGGTCCTGCCTACAATTTTATTAGGGATCAGGACAGCTTGAAAGGACGATCTTAGCAGCACCTCGGCAGAATTAGTCTACGGGGAGACAATTAGACTGCCAGGGGAATTCCTCCTTCCAACGCAAAACCACAATAGTCAAAGTTCGTTTATAAGTAATTTAAGACAGCAATGTAGAAAACTAACCCCTACCAGTGCCAGTAAACATAACTCGCAACGTATTTTTATATTCAAGGATTTTTTAACGTGCAGCCATGTATGTATCAGACATAACGCAGTCAAAAAGATCCTACAAAATCCTTATGATGGACCGTATCCAGTAATCAGCCGTAATCCGAAAACATTCGATATAAATATAAAAGGAGAAATTGTAACAGTTAGCATAGACCGGTTGAAATCAGCGTACATAATAAGCGAAAATATTCCACGGAACCATGACGATAATATATACGTTAGTTTTCCCGATAATGTGACAGCGGCAGACACGGACGCGGAAATGGCAAATAACCCACGAAACACATACACGGAAACACATGTAACATCGCGACAAAATACACCTACAACAGCGCCCCGCACAACCCGTTCAGGAAGATGCCCCAGCACCATGAACATATCAAAAGCTTCTTGAGAATCGTTCATTTTCGCGAGCCGACGTATTCACATTAGAAGGTACTGCGTAACTAACTAATATGTTTATGTTGTTGCGTGAGGTGAACAACTCAACAAAACACGAAGGAACATTATTTCGAGCATATGCTGTAGGTAGAACCAAACCAAGGTTAGTGGATCCTGTGAAAGTGATTATTGCAATATTTT
>NW_027589335.1:0-1034 GCF_028453695.1 Augochlora pura
TCTCACTCTCTCTCTCTCCAACGACTCTCTCTTCAACATCTCTCTCTTTCCCTCCCTCTCTTTCTCTCCCTCTCTCTCCAACAACTCTCTCTCCAACGACTCTCTCTCTCTCCAACGACTCTCTCTTCAACATCTCTCTCTTTAACATCTCTCTCTCTCTCTCTTTAACAGCTCTATCTCTCTGTGCCCCATTCTCCAACCACTCCACCAGTCTCTCTCTCTCTCTCTCTCTCTCTCCTATTCTCCAACCACTCCATTCTCCCTCCCCTATTCTCCTCTCGAGCACAGTGTCATCTCATACAGAGAGAGAGGAGAAGTCGAAATCGGTCCGCGTGCCGCGAATGCGATTTATTAAACGCCGCCGCGTCGGCTGAAACGATTCCGTTGCACGGCCGGTCGCGCGTTACCGTCCCGAAGTTGCTCGGATGTCGATGAATAGAGGAGCGAATGGTGTTCCTCCCGTCGCGGGTATCGCCGCGAAAGTCCACACGGTTTCACTCCGGGACACCGGGACAATGCTCCGCGCCGTTCGCCGTTCTTTTATTTTCCTGAGGACTCGATTGCTCGAGCGTGTTCTACGGGGGGAGGAGAATAAGATATCGCGAGGGTTTCGGGATATTTTTAATAACGGAAATGTCGAGATGCTGTTTCGATAGGAAGAGGTTTATTGCTGGAGGTGCATCTATGCAGGTGTATTTAAAATGGCGAGTTATTTATGTTGTTCAGAAGAGAAGAAAATAATAGAATGAATAGGTAAATTTTAATAGGATAGTTAGAGGATAAATAAATAATAATAGGAAGTAGAATAAATAATGTAGGTTGGAATAATGGAACATTAGAATAATAGAATAATTAATAAACAGAGGATACGGTAGACTATAATAAATAAATAAAGATAGAATAGAATAAATTAATAAAATAGAGTAGAATACACTAAATAAAGTGGAACAGAATAAACAACATAAAATAAAATAGACCAGAAAAGAAACCTAGAATAAACAATAAAACAATAAATTAAATAAATAAAAAAAGAC
>NW_027589336.1:0-1034 GCF_028453695.1 Augochlora pura
GATGTTAAACTGACTTCGCGGTCGGAGCCATTTTAACTGGAAATCCAGAATATTTCTTCAGACTTACAGTGTTTCCATTTTATAGAACCCGGAGCATATTTTACGTTATAAAATTGAATTTTATGGCTTATGTAACAAACAATAGTTCTTTAGAATTTGTTAAATATTAGTAAAGATAAAGATTATTTTAAAACGTGGCATGGTAATTTTTAGGAGAGTCGCCATTCGACCGCAAAAGGGTTAAATTTAAAGACTCGCTTTCACACATACAGGACACACTTTATACAACCTAGAAACGCTAAAAGTCGAAGGAATGATATTAAACGCCGTCACGATACTCGCCAAATAGAGATCTCCAATTCGGCGAAGCGGTGGTCGATTCGAGGGCTTGAAAAATGGATAAACAAAATCCACCGACAAAAGATCCCCCAGACATTTCCGGGAAAGCTCGTTCGGCCGAGAGAACCTTAAGGGTTGCGGCCAGTGGGGTGGTGGTGGTGGTGGTGTAGTGCGGCCTCTGATCCAGACAATTTTTGCTGGTCGCCGCGCAGAGTCGGAAGGCAGAGCCCGTGCGCACACAGCCGACGGCGGTTCTCCTAAGGGATATAACCTTCCCCGTTGTAGGGCAATTCCAACCAATTTACTATTCATGCTGGTTCGATGTATGCCCGGCCGGGGGCTGTTGTGATACGAGCAAGCAATCAAAAACTCTCGTCGGCGACGACCGACTGGGCTGGCCGATGGCGCAACAAGCAGAAACCTCGGCGCGCTCGTCCGTTCACGCGAGGATGGATTGCTCGGCGAGGATTCGGTGGAGAGAGAAAGGGAGAAAGAGAGAGACGGAAAGGGAGGGAAAAGAAGAGACAGAGAAAGGTAGAGACAGACAGAGACAGAGACAGAGACAGAGACAGAAAAAGACAGAGACAGAGAAAAACAAAGACAGAGACAGAGAGAGGTAGAAGCAAAGTCAGAGTCAAAGAGATACATAGACAGAGAAAGACAGAGACAGAAAAAGACAGAGACAGAGAAAGACA
>NW_027589337.1:0-1034 GCF_028453695.1 Augochlora pura
CGTTTATGTCGACGGTTCCAATCGGAGAGCACGCCGTAATCAACTGGTTAAAAACACGTCAGTGATCGCACAAATGTCGCAATCGGAATCCTCTTGTGCTCGAAACTGTGACAGAGGTGCGAGGCGCGAGGATCGCGTTTCCAGCGATTTCCGGCACAGTTCATGGAAGACGTCGCCCCGGAATCGGATACAGAGGAACTCGCCTAGATACACGGGCTCCCGAAACTGGGCCATCGGATAATTATTCCGCGGTAAACGACGCGTCGAGCTGTCTGTCACGCTTCTCCCCCTCCCCGGCCAGACGCCGTCCCCCGTCGCGCGTCGTTTTTTTTCGCGGGCGTCGCGTTCGTTCATCCAGCGTGTTTGTTTCGGCTCGGTCCTCCGCGACACGCGTCATTTTCGGATCCATTACAGGGGCGGTAGGTTGAGAATGAAAATTGGAAACGGTGACCGTCACCTTCGGGCGAAATGACGTCGGTTCCGACACGAGTGTGTGTGTGTGTGTGTGTGTGCGTGCGTGTCTTCCCTGTTGCCAGCGCCGCTGTCTGTGTCCTCTCTGTGACACAATTCGAGGAACTAGAGGCCGCCGTCTATAGACCAGCCACCCCTCGTTCCATATTCTGCGCGCAGTCGATGTATCGATACGCGGTCACGTCCGCCCGTCGAAACGTATCGAGATCAATACGAGCGACCGCCGTTCGACGGAAAATTAACTGGTTTCATCGGATCGGCAAATATTTTTCACGCTGGCTAAATCTTGTTATCGTTGTCGACGAGCTTCTATTCGGCCGTCCCCCGCGGATACGCGTTTCTATCATCCCCTAGGCCACTGCGTTTTGTTTATTTCCAAGCATTATTCCGCGATCCAAGCAAAGACGTTGCAAGCCGAAATTTTAACAAATTTCAATTAATTCCTTAACCCCTTGCGGTATAATAAAGAGTCAGGCTCGTGATAAATGTTCAATGCTAAACCCAGTAAATGTGAATATTGTTGGATGCCAGCCTGGTATGACACATAGTTATACATTCATGTT
>NW_027589338.1:0-1034 GCF_028453695.1 Augochlora pura
CTAACAAATATTAATTAACCAGCATAAAGAAATCACCTATAACATTCACATCGAATGACTACCATTAATCGCTGTTGTTGTACTTATTTCGTTTCGATTTGCTTTGTCTGACCTCAAAATAATCAGTCGCCTGTAAATAAAAGCAGAAACGTAAAATAAAATAGATGAAGTCAACGTCGGTGTAACGAATATCGATGTAAACATCGTCGGTGGTTTCAGTATATCGTATGTCGGTTAATTAACACTGTCGGCGAAATCGATGTGGGTCAAATGGCGTCATTTGAAACACCATCGGTGACTTGATACAAATCCGCGGCCAATTTCATTTAGTCGAATTTCAGAAAAGTTCTCGCATTTGAAATCTTCGAGGCACGCGACTTTGAAGAAACTAACAAGCCAAAATTCACTGTACCGCGCAATACGCCAATCCTAATCATAATAATGTTAACAACTTACTGTTACAACTTGTGTGAGTTTTGTCTTAAATGAAAAACATCAAATAAAAAATTAACCTGTACGGCTATGAGTTACTTCAGCTGTTTGAGGTGGATTAAAATACAGGATGGTATAATGTTCAAGAAATAAAGCGAAATTACTAGTCAGCCATTAGGTTTAGAGCTTATAAAGGTCAATACTTTTTTATTCAGTATTGAATATTCTTCCATATTCTGATATGAAAAATATAGTATCTTATTTAAGAAAAGAAGATAGACTTACAAATCTCCAGAACGGTTTCACTTATAAAGAAATGAATGCCCTTCATGGTATGCCCCTTTTTTAACATAAATGCAAACTTTGAAAGTTACAGGAGCAAAGCTAAGTATAAGGTGGAACCGGTTTTTAGTCCACCTGACCTCAAAGAGTCAAAAGGTGATCGGATACTTTTCGCCACAGATTATAGAGTGAAACGGAGAAAAAAAGAAAAGGAGAATGAGAGAGAACGAGAAAGGAAGAAAGCCGCCGCACAGTGGTCCGGATTGACGCAAGGTGTGCCATTTGACCAAAAAATGAACTTTCGCATATCGATCTAAATT
>NW_027589339.1:0-1034 GCF_028453695.1 Augochlora pura
TCTTAGCGCAGTAGTTAAAATCGTGTGCATATTTGTTTTGTTTTTTTTATGTAAATAAACTGTTTCAATAAACTAAAGTGTTACACTATTTAATTTTCTATTAAAATCTATTACAACAGAAATTCATTATAATTGATGTCAACCCTTATTAATTTGTTTCCATTATAAATCTTATTTTACTCTATTATAAAACTTATCATAATTAAAGAGATTGGTTTTTCAAACGCTCATTTTGCCGGAATAACTTCAACAAACCCTTAATCTGCAGTCGATAATCAAGACGCTTTGTTCTTCTCGCGAACTATTACAATATCGATCAATAAATATCTTGATCTCCAAATATTGAATTTACGTCACTGTCGACTCTATGCTGTGTTACAACCGGTCCGGAGTTCGGTGTCAGTTGTAGCATTTTACTCGCTTCTCATATTTTATTAATAACACGGATATTCCTAGATGATCAACAAAACCACTGTACCCGAATAATCTCAGACATGCAGTTAACAGGTTCGTACAATAATTATCGTTATGAATACAATAGTGTATGTGTACTCGTGTCCGAAAGCGTTACAATTGGCCCCTGCGTGAAAGAACTGCTGAAACCTGAGCAGCGGCTGCAAGACGAGAACGGAACGTAGAAAGTCAGGCAAATTAGTCCGTCTAGGCAGGTAGACAATACTTGGGATTAAAACGCGTCGAAAGGAGAGAGGGAGAGAGAGAGAGTGAGAGAGAGAGAGAGAGAGAAAGAGAGAGAGCGAACGTACGGGGACGTTAAATTGGATTCTGGTAGCTTTAGGGATACCTATTCGCAGCAGCACCTGCACACGCCGCGCCGTCGGGGTAAGTTCCGGCAAAACAATTCGCGGTGGTTTCCGGCTCGCATAGAGTTCGCAGATATTTCATGGTATTGGTTCGAACAGTGAATCCTCTGCGGCGGGGTTAACCGAGATCGTTAATGTTAGTTCGAACCATGTATGCATACCGTATGTCCGCTCAGCTTTCCTCCCTATCGGCTCCCATATTCCTCCTTTCTT
>NW_027589340.1:0-1034 GCF_028453695.1 Augochlora pura
TCAATTTCGCACGCATAAAAGTGCGCTTTATTGCATAGAATAGAAATCATATAAGTCAGAAATTTGATTTCACATTTACAGTTAAAATAACTTCGACCGCAAAGGGTTAATAAATGCTTCTTACAAGCGAAGCTATCACAGCAAACTACGTCTCTATAAATTTCTCTACCAAAACTAGAATGTTTGGATAGTATTTTCGCGTCTATAAAATTGCCTCTATTTTTCTATCTTAACACATTACTTAACCACTAGTGGCACTAGCTGAAATGTCTATTTAACGCGTTAAAAAAATATTTGATGGCAAGTTTAGAATCGAAGAATTAATTTCCACCGAAAGAATGGATCCATGATAAGTCTGCTTCGTAGTCATATTGACAATACTTAATAAATAAATATAATATATATCGATTTTTAAAGTGTCGATTGATCAGAATGAAAAGTCGACTAAATGCAGCTCGGCACGGAACGTGTTAACCTTTTACAATCGAAGACATTTCAACTGAAAATCTGACATAATTTTTCTGGTTCGTGGTATTTCCATTCTATTTAACAAACTAAATTTTTATGCGAACCAGAAGTACCCAAGATCTTGCGAAGGTCTTAGAAACTTAGAAGTATCTGAAGTCTTAAAGTACCTAAAAGCTTGACATAACCTCAAACTTCGAAGTACCTAAAAACTTGAAATGTATGTGACCCCAATATACTTATGATCTTCAGAAACGTAAGGAACCTAGAAGTATCTGAGATCTCAAAGTACCTAAACGCTTGACATAACCTCGAACCTAGACATAACCTAAAACCTTGAAATATCTGCGACCCAGAAGTACCCAAAATCTTGCGGAGGCTTAGAAACTTAGAAGTATCTGAAGTCTTAAAGTACCTAAAATCTTGACATAACCTCAAACTTCGAAGTACCTAAAATCTTGAAATGTATGGTGACTCCAATATACTTGTGATCTTCAGAAAGGTAAGGAACCTAGAAGTATCTGAGATCTCAAAGTACCTAAAAGCTTGACATAACCTCGAATCTAGAC
>NW_027589341.1:0-1034 GCF_028453695.1 Augochlora pura
AACTGCCCGCGTAACTTATACCGTTTAATTCAGAGTTATCTATCCGACAGAACGGCAGAAATCATAACACCAAACCTTAAAGTATTTAAAACAGTAAACAAGGGATGCCCACAGGGCTCTATCTTAGGCCCCATGTTCTGGAACCTCATCCTCGATGAGCTTCTAAACCTTCTAAGCAGCCAGGGCCACAGCATAATCGCATACGCTGATGACCTAATAGTACTTGTCTCGAGAAATTCTAGATCACAAATCGAAACAACAGCAAACTCGGCCTCTCTAACGATCTCTAATTGGTGTCTCAAGCAAAAATTAGAACTATCTATAAAGAAATCAGAAATGATCCTACTTAAGGGGTTCCTGGACATCAGGAGGCCCCCGACAGTAAAGATCGGCAATTCCAGCCTTAAAATGAAAAGCGCAGTCAAATATCTGGGCGTCACCTTCGGCACCAGACTGAATATCATGCCTCACATTCAGAAAGTAACGCAGAAAAGTCAGAAAACTTTCAACACCCTAGCAGCGGTGGCGAAGGCAAACTGGGGCCTAAATAATAACACATTGAGAATTATATACAATGGAGTCTTCGTTCCGGTAATAGCATACGCCGCAGCTGCATGGTCAGACAAGATCAATAATTCTCACCACCTCAGACACCTACACAGAGTTCAGAGACACGCCCTCATTCGCGTCACTAATGCCTACAGAACTATCTCATATCACGCGCTAACCATAATAGCTGGAGCCATACCGATAGAACTGCTCTTAGAAGAGAGAAGAGCTATATACAACTTAAGAAACAACTTAGATTTCAAAATAGGCAACCTGCAATACAAAACGATGCAGCCCGCACCCACTACAGAAATACTGAATAAAGTCAAAAAAGAAATCAGAAAACAGATCTTAGAAAGATGGCAGTCATCATGGCAAAATACAACCAATGGCCAAATAACACACGAGTTTTTCCAAGATGTCAGAACTAGATTAGAAGCACACTGGATAAAACTAAACTTCTGTACAGTACAATTTCTATCAGG
>NW_027589342.1:0-5413 GCF_028453695.1 Augochlora pura
TCATCGACGATAACGGAGATATTGCTTCGTAACACTTTATTTGCCCCAGCCTGTACACGTCGGTCCACGGTACGCGCATGTGTCTCGTGATCGTTCCGGAAAACCGTTCCAAAAAGCTGGCCGGCTGCCTCGGAAAACGCGTATCTTTTTTTCGAAACAATCCTTCGACGGCCGCGCGGCGAAAAAACAGCCGCGAGCATTTCGCAAAACGATTAGCGATTCGCGCGGAGAGATCGCTAAACCGATCGGAAACGTTGAAATAAAAAGCGCGCGCCACGGTCACGGTTTCCGAAGGAAATTCTGTTAAAAATGCCGCCCCGGCCGCCTAGAACGCGGCGTTCCAGCGAGCCGCGGATATCGCCGGCGAACGCGTCTGCCCATTACCGACTGGATCCACTTAAAATAAACACCGGCCACGGAATATAAAACCACGGCATCCGATCGACCGAGTCGTATCGGTTCCTATGAAATTGTTCCGGAAACGGAACAGCGTCGTCCCCGCCTTCATAAATATTAATCGAAGCGGGAACAAACAATAATCGAATAACACGAAAGTCGAATCGAATTCGGCCGGCCCGGACTAGTTTTTCCGAATCAATCCCGGGGCCGAATCTGTCCCGCGCGCTGCGGAGATCGTGGGGGTGGGGAGGAGAGAGCTCTTAATTCGCTTTCCGAATCATTCGACTTTGTTTGTTTTATACGTTTCGTTGAGCAACGTTGATAAGCGTGACCAATATCACTAGGACTTACACGGACACAGCGCGAGGAATTCGCGTACTTCGACGGGAATTCCTTTTTTTTTTGTTACGGAGTTATCGGCCGGCTAAAATATCGAAAAACGTTTCGGGTGCTGGAAAAATATATGCGTCGAGAATCGATCGGCTTGTTTTCAAGCACTATCGCCGAACACTCGTCGCACCGACGAATAAAACTTCGCGAAGATCTGATAACGCGAAAGTTTATTTAAGCCACTTTTCTCGAAAATTTTTTCGGCAAAGGTAACCGATAAAAATCTGTATAAAAATCTGCGCGCGACGAAACTTTTCTACAGAAAAGAAAAAGCTTCGTTCTCTCTCGGCAACGAATTAGATAATTCAACGGGATAAACCAATAAAAAGCTGCCGCTACGCTGTGTAGATTAAACGGGACATTATTCTCGGTGAAAGTGCCTCCTAATCTCATCCAGGAGGAAGCTATTACCCTCGTCTATGTTAATCATTCCTTGTTGGATTAATCTAGGAAGACGTTAACTAAGATGCGAGGCCTTTATCCTACTTTAGGGAGCGTCCCGGAATTTCGTTGACTGGTGTATCTGTCCGAAAGTTAGCGCGCCCGCGAGCCCGGAGTTTCCCCGGGCGTTGTTCCTCAAAAAAGGAGCGGCGCGCAATTTACGCTCGGAGCTGTTCGAGGAGAAACGATGCTATTCACGTGACCGTAATTAAGGAGGGAATACCTGCCGCAACTTTATTTGCCAAGAATATCTCGTGCGCCCCCCCGGGGGGGGGCCCGCTCGCTCTCTCTCTCTCTCTCTCTCTCTCTCCGGTGTTTATACATCCGGCGGATAAAGCCGGCCTTTTGGAAAACTGTTACAGCGTTTCAGCATCTCGGGCGGGTAGCTTCATCAAAAGTCTAACGACGGCTCAGATAAGGCTCGGTTTATATCGTTCGGACGTTTTCCCGCTTGTATCAGAGCGCGTCCGCGGAACCGGATGCAGCCGTAACCGGCGCGTCTCGGAGCCGAGCGGAAGTCGAGTATCTCGAGACGTTCACGGCGACGTGGCGTTCGTAACGCGGCCCGGAAATATTTCCGAGTGCCGTTCAGCCCGGAGTCGAGCAATTATCGCGGCGAATATCTTTGGAACAGTTAGCGTGACAACGGAAGTCGGGAGGCGCGGCAGGAAACACATGGCGGGGGAGGGCCCTTCGACGCGGCGATAATGGAATCGCGCGCAGGGGAATTCATTAAAAGTAGACGTCCCCGCAGACGTTTCGCCGTGGGCTCGACGCGGCCGGATTTAATGATAATTAATTTCCTCTTAATTCACAGTGTTCGGGTTTGTCCCAGTTCGCGCCGCGGAATTGGTAATTAATTGAACTATCTCGCGGCTACGCGCCGGATTGCGTTTCGCAACGAGCGATTCAGCCGAACAATCATTTCCGTTCGCGCAGCGCCGGCATTAACTCCGCAACTACGGAGTGCCACGGCTCGATAGACATCGTATAGCGAACGCGTGGCATCGACGGGTTCCTTTGCCACGATTGTTTTAATTGCGTAACGAGCGAGGCGAGGCGACGCGTCCGCGCGGCCCAGCATTTTTTTTCCTCTAGGAAAAGCTCTCTGACCCGCTTCCGTAGCTGGGAAGACGGGGCGCGGCCACCGTCGCTCGAGTAACACGAGAATTTTCAAGGTATAAGATAAAGTGTTTCATGATTGTGCAGAATTATACCAGGCCAAAGGAGTTCTAGAGTTACATAATGTCTTACGACATACGCGAAGTTTCTGCAAACTTGCTCCACATTGTCCTCGGAAAGTGAATTCGCGTGGGGCGGGCTGTGCGCCCCTTCGTGGCAATTAAAATGAGCCCTTTTAGACCTTCGCTCGGCATGTTGCGTTACTGTTAATAATTATACGGAAGAAAGCCGTGTTTGCCGTGGCGCACGGCACTGACGGAGATGAAACATTAACGAAGCAAAGTGGCGCTTTAACTGACACCAGACTGACGAAGTTAGCGTTTGATACGACCGCCGGAAAATGTTCAGTTCGAGCAATTACTGGCGACATTGTTTGACAGGCGCGCTCGAAAATGAAGGAACAAAGATCACGTCTCCTTCATATTTCCTACGTTTTTACGTCTGCCATTTATGATCGTCATAGTTATTTAAAACGGCGAGATCAATATTCTTTAAGACGATTAATCTCATCGAGTTATGCTAGTTAATACTTTCGGCTCACCGTAGACGAATAGCAAGGAAAAACTTTCCTCTCAACGAGCCAGACTTAGATGGACTTCCGCCTGAAAATAACATCGATACATCGAATGGTTTTCAGCAATATAGAGCCAGGATCCGAGCTGGCTGATCGGTATCCACGAGGCCGGGTATCGCACCGACCCGAGACAAGCCACCGGAGCTCGTATAGTACACGAGGATACGAAGAAATGTTCGAAACTAAAGTTGCCTGGTTCCAAAGTGACCATTACTTACCGAGTGAAAACTTTCTCTTAGATGGACGTGCTTACGAGATTCGAAGGTCACCATTTCCTCGAAGCGACCACGTATTTCAAACCTGGCGTGGATCGTTTACAGATCCGATGGCTATTTTCCCTGGTCATTCGGTCGGTGACTGCGGTCATTCGGCCGCAGAAGGTTATATAGACAATTAGAAGTTTGATGCACAGTGTATTCAACTCGTAATCGAGCTTAGGGCGTCGTTTTCTCTGTTAGGGTTGCTGGAGTGAATAAGATCGATTGGTCAGTGACCGTGATCATTCGGTCAGTGATCTTGTTTATGTGATTAGGAATACATTCGGGTCACTGTAAGCTATAGATACGTCGATGAAATTAAGGCACGGTATAATTGATAATTTTTCGAACATAGATGCTTCTATTTGAGTTGTTTTTCTGATTGTGGTCATTCAGTCAGTGACCATAATAATTTATTTTTCTGACGGTGGTCATTCGGTCAGTGACCATATTAATTTATTTTTCTGTTGGTGGTCATTCGGTCAGTGACCATAGTAATTTATGAATCAGTAAACCTGTCTCTGCGATTGAGACACAGTTAACACTCTTAGCGTTATTTCAGTGATTATGGTCACTGACCACGATCACGCAGTGCATTTTTAGACTCCCAATTTATTTTCCCCCAGAGACTCGTCCTCCCTCCGGTATCTCGAAGGACACAAAGCACTCGGAAAATTGTCGAGCAAGGGCGGACAGGACTTAGACGTCGCAGTCTCCGAGTTCCTGAAGAGGCTCGGCAATCGAAAGATTAAAGGACGAAGAGTATAACATCCCCTCCGCGAGCGATCCCGTAGCAACCCCTTTACAGAGGAGTTGTTAGGCAACTGGCGGCACAGTGGAGAGGGTTTCGTGGAACAAGCCATCGCGGACATATTGGGACGCGGCTCGAGGAATCGTGAATATGACACGAACGGTCGAGTGGGGAAGGGTGAGCCCGGTGTCTGGGATTCCGTTACGCAACAGGCATCCTCGAGAAGGGAAGCGAAGCCCGAAACGCCTAGGAAGCCGAGGACAGGCGGTGGCGGACTAGATTTCGGGCGTGCTTCCGAGATTTCCGTCCACGTCCTCTCCGAAACGGTATCACGTAGCCGGCGACGTCACCGACGCCGTTGGCTTTCAAGAACGACCATGCGTATTCATGGTCGCGCGAGCCGCCTCATTTTCGATTCATTAAATTCTAAAGAGTTATTTCGCGGCGCGGCGCCCGCTCGTCCGCGCTGATATATTATGCGCGCGAGCGTGCCTTATAATCATTTAAACGGCGGATGTAAATGAAACGAAGGGACGGGGGGAGGTCACGGAGCGGCGCCGTCGTCGACGACGTCGTCGCGGAGCGCGCGCGCGGCTTAATTAAAACCGGTGCGGCCGCGGAACAAATACAGAATTTATCGCGTGCGCGCTCACTCCGTCGAGCGTCGCGCCGAGGAATTAATAGCTCGTGCGCCGTGACATTTTTTTCTGACGAGCCGCGGTGACACGGCCCCGCCGGAAACGCGCGTATCGAAGCGACGGGACGGTGCCACGGTCCGCCAATATTTGCCAGCGGCCGATTTTCCCCGGCAGGTTCTCCTCGGGACCGGGCACAGCTTTCGTTTCAATTATTCGACAGCCGTGTGCGCGCGCGCGCGCGGAGGACCCGAGCTTTCCGGGCTCTCTCTCTCTCTCTCCCGTTCAAGAATTCATGCCGGGCTCTACCGCGAAGCTACTCTCCGCGGAGCCGTGACTATTAGTCGATAGCGTAGCGGACCTGACCGTCGAGTTTAAAAGGTGATCTGCCGAGGAATTTCGGTGCCGGCTATCGGGGTCGCGTGCGCCGTCGTCTCGTCTTTCGGCGCGGATTTTGGCTGCAATTGATATGGACCATGACATTTTTAGAAATCTATTCCAGGTCTCTTGGACTTACTGGTTTGCCACCCGGTCAGAGTTCGGGGAACGGAAGTCCAAATACTGGATCAATGGCGCTAGGAAACTGTTTTATTCTCTCTGCTTTCTTCGATCATTATTTATATTGGTCACTCGCGGCACGTTCTGAATGGACAAACGGAATATTATTTCTGTGTCACGAGGCATGCGCTTTGAAATATTCAGAAACAGAGACGTTTCTCTAGAGACAATTTTTAGATTTTTTTTAGGGTTAATTCTGCACCCTGTTCTGATCTTTTGAAACTAA
>NW_027589343.1:0-1034 GCF_028453695.1 Augochlora pura
TACAGAACGCCAGGAAGCAAACTGAATGTCAGCCGGCCGTTCGGCTCTCTCTCTTTCACTCCCTCTTCCCTTTGTACAGGCTGTCCTAGAATAAGTGGCCAATATCTCGCGTATTGATTCGGTACCTGAAGACAATGAAAAAGGGTCGTATAAACATATGACCTGTTTCAATAGTTTCGCAGCTTAGAATCCAAGATGGGTTCTTCGAGCCTTGCGGTTCGCCCTTATTGTTGTCGATATCTCATGAAAAAGAAGAAGAAACCGAAAAGAGAGACACAGAGAGAAAAAACGAAAACTTAAAAGCCAATCGCCATCAGTATATACATATAGTATACAGTAATACATTAATGCAAATACAAAATAACGTTAGAATAAAAACGATTGCTTAACTTTTTAATTTTTAACTTTTTAGACATAAAATTCGTTAATTTATTGATCAGATTCTTTCAATTGGAATGAGACCAAACACCGTACAGGAACACCGTAGATGACCGTAACGTGGACTTCTAGGGAGAATTTGTTGCCAGTAATAATAATCCGGCAAACAAACATAGTATTGTTGTATTTCTGTTTCACTAGTCACAAATAATATCTGATATTTTTCATACGATTCGTTCGTTCGCGAAGCGTTTCAATAAACTCGATAAACACATATGTGCACCGAAGAGTAGATACCCAGATGAGCGGGTATCTCCATGAATGCATTTGAACCTATAGCGATCATTTCGAACACCTTTTTTTAGTGCAATCAGATATAAAATCGAAAGAGACGTAATTTACTAAATCGCGTAAACAAAGTATTATAGGACTATACGAGCTTTGCTGATTATATATAAATGTTTTAACCGGTACACAAAATATTGCTCGCTTATTCTGAGACGCCCTGTACATCCGTCTGATCCCGCAGATTGTTAGTGGACATTCAGAAGTTCCCACTCGTGACTATTGCTTCCCTTCGAAGTTTTCCCGATGTTGTCAAGTCGCCGCCACCATCTGAATCACATCGAATAGCTAGCAGCCATCCCCCCCCCCCC
>NW_027589344.1:0-1034 GCF_028453695.1 Augochlora pura
TCTCCCCCTCCCGGTTCCGGCCCGTTTCCCTTCCAAATATTCCCCGTCCTGTTCCCTTCTTTATTCCGAACAGATTGCACGGCATGTTACGCCGTGGACCCCGATAAACAACTTCAAAATAGAAAAATACCATGTTTCCAGGGAGCGGGACAGCCGACGAGCGATCTTTGCCCTGGGAGCACTACGGACTGTCTCCGGGGGCGATTCGTTCCTCGCGGCTAGGGAAGAACAGACTCTCGAAATTCAAAGATTCCATTATTTCTGGTTCGCGTACAAAGTCTCAAAGGGCGTGGCTTAGCTGATTTCTCTGTGCGAAGTGACCTGCCGAGGGCGTGGCCTCGGTGCTCTGTCTATGTGTTGTGATCTGAGGGCCGTGTTTTCATTGCATCTTTTTATATAGAGTTCTCTAAGAGGCGTTGCTTTTTTTATTTTTATATGCACAATGCACCGAGAACGTAACCTCAATTCTTTGTTTATATATTGTGATTTGAGGGGTGTGGTTTCATTGCATCGCCTGTGTAGAGTTCTTTAACAGGCGTGATTTCGTTTGCTTTCTGACGGTAGAGTGTATCGAGGGCGTGGCTACTGTGCTTTGACTATGTACTGTGCTCTAAAAGGCGTGGTTTCAGTGCATCTTCTGTATAGAGTCTTCTAAAAAGCGTGATTCAATTTATTTGTACACGTATAGTGCAGCGAAGGCGTGGCTGCAGTACTTTATCCATATATTGTAATCTGAGAATTCTGGTTTAATTTTATCATCTCTTTAGAGTCCCCTCCAAGGAGTGCTTCTATTTATTTTCATATACAGAGTGCACCAATGGCATGACTGTAAACTACTGTAAACTATCAAATGCTGTAAACTACGTTATTCCATTGCTCCAGCTATATACAGTAGCCTGTTGGGCGTGGCTTCTTTGCTCCTGCTCTGTAAAATACCTTCTCGTTTATTTTTCCCAATGTAAAGCACACCAAGGCCATGGCTTCGGCGCTTGTCTACGTATTGTGCTCCGAGGGGCGTGGTTTAATTATATCTT
>NW_027589345.1:0-1034 GCF_028453695.1 Augochlora pura
AATCTGCGGCGAAAGAGATCAGCTGCTTTGCAGCTCGCTCTTAGTGACACTGAGGCACTGGATAAATTTTTCATAGTTTCCTGGGATGAAATTATATGGACCATTGTTGCAGGTGTTTTACGGATATTTTTTCCGGAAATTGAGTTCGTCTCTTGAATCATTTCTCCTTTTCGTTTTTTTTTTATAGAGACAAAATTAAATTTTGAATTTAATTATCTGTTTACAGAATATACAATTTGATTACTTACTTACAAAATGTGCAATTTGATTGTCTGTTTACAGAATATGCAATTTGATTATCTGTTTACAGAATATGCAATTTGATTATCTATTTACAAAATATGCAATTTGATTACTTATTTACAGAATGTGCAATCTGATTATTTACTAACAGAATATGCAATTTGATCACTTATTTACAGAATGAGCAACTTGGTTATCTATTTACAGAATGTGCAAACGTACGGAAGAAACTATGTCTAACAATATTTCAAAGATTGCTCACGGACAAGTTTAGCGCTACCAGCCGTCAGTTTTAATTGTTTATATCTCGTTAATTCAAGTTGCAACATATACCGAGGTATCGTAGAAGTAACGCCGTGTTCCAAGATAATATTTTTCTTCCATATCTCGCGAGTAGTCGCATTTAATAGAAAGTTGTTACTGCGAGGACGAAGCAGTTACTGCATAAATACGCGCCGATGAAATCTTCGAAGCTGCCTTGCTATGACTGAAAACAAACCTTAGCAAACACATCGAAGCGACTATTTTAATTAACAATATTACGACGAATATATATTATTGTTTCATAAAAAAGAAATTCTGATTTAATCGATACAGAAAAATATTTATTACAGATATTTATCTGAATATTATTTATTACACTTATTACTCGCATAGGTTAAGCGTAACAGGTTAATACGTTTATTGAGGATTCTTCGTCCCGCACAGTGGCGCCTACCACATCCTCCTAACTGAGGCACCTTGCTAATTGCTCCATTTTTATTTACAAGTCGAGGGATAATCGAAGCAAG
>NW_027589346.1:0-1034 GCF_028453695.1 Augochlora pura
GTTTCTTACCCTAAATTTTCGGGGGCTACTCTCGTCCCTCGAACAAGGATAATACTAAAAAGAAAAAAATACGCGAGGAATATTTTCGATGGTTTTAAAGGTATCGCCCGTTGGAAATAACAGAGGGAATATTTTACGTGCTCGAAATCAAAATCACTCGATCGCGTATCGATGCGAGACTCCCCTAAACGTAACCTGGATATCGCGATCGGGCTTCATAAAATCTGCATTTCATTTCGTTGTTTAACTTTGTGGGATTTGCGCGATGTTTATATTACAAGGATATAATTATATCCGGCAACGAAACGTAGCTCCCCTGAAACAAAGAGAATAAAGCCGATCAAAGAAATGTTGGTACAGAAATATCGACAAAGAGTAATTGACGAAGGCAAAATAATAGCTGCACCAGTATGGCAGTGCTTTTTAACAGAAAATGTGTAATGTAATTCATAATTCGTTAACATAATACTGATTCTTTTGGTTTTAAAATAACTAGAACTGTTGTACAAATGATTATACATATACGTGTAATACGTGATTATATAATAATTCTTAAATAATTTATTAAAACTTGCACACTTCATATGTGATACAAAAATCATTTGCGTTCAGAATCACATAATACAACTCTCTTGATATTTATAGAATTGGACGAAGTTTTATTCGTATAAAAAATAAAAAATAAAGACTAATAGACAAAATTTTATCCGACACTATAGAATCAATATTTAATCGAATGAAAATGTATCTACATAAAATTTGATCCGAATAAAATTTTATTCGTACTTGAAATCATTCGGATAATATTTCATCTTACAGGAATTCATACGGAAAATAAATTATTTGAATAAAAATGAATGTAAAGTACTTTTCTTATTCGAGTTATACGAATAAATAAATAGAATAGTTTATAATGAATTAATCGAGTCAACCATTCAATTGTATAATATATGTCGAATTCATAGTAATATGTATTCGAAACAAACCGAAATGTCGAACTCTGGACATTTCCAGTGTCCTCCGCGAGGAGTCTT
>NW_027589347.1:0-1034 GCF_028453695.1 Augochlora pura
TCGAACACCTATCCGCAAATCGATTACGCCAATTTCTAGCCGTTCCTACCGACTGGCCGCCGAAACCTTCTTCCGCTCGCTTTAATTCATTCGTCGCCGTAACAAAACGACCACGCTGTCCAAAAATATAACAATCTGAGTTGCAAGTAATTATTTTTTTTTTTTTTAATTCGTTTGACACGCCGTTTATAGAATATCGTGTTATTTGAATCGTTGGTACTTGAGAAAATAACCGAGAAAAAAATAGTGTTGACGAAGAGGGTGGGCCTAGTCGATTAGGATGGTGAAAATTGCCCTTAGAGGTTTTTTAATGATTATTATACTCTTCGATAGGTGATAAAGAGAAAACTTATCTGTGTACAATTTCAACTTTGTAACTTGACCATGAGGGTAGTTACAGGGTAAGTTATATTGACCATTTTTCCGTCCAATTCGTCCCTTCGGAGGCTTTTTAAACTTTTGAAAATATGTGGCTTATTTTGGACATCAAGTAGCGTATTACAAAATTTTTCAGATTTTACGATCGCAAGCTGTGGTTATCAAAAGTTGAAGATTATTTGAAAGCTAAAATAGGGTCCGCTTTTATATTAATTTACTGATAAGGTGCTAACACAAGCAGTGCGTTCAATCTGAATATTTATTTAATTATAAACATTTATATATAAACATTTAATTAATTCATTTAATTACGAATAGGAGTGTAATTACGAATATCGCAATAATGTTACTATTTAAATATTTATCCTACCGTGTCACCGTATAAATTCATTCAATAATTCTTTCCATAAATGCAAACTGGGTCGAATTAATAATTAATACAAAACTGTAATTCATGATAGAATCTAGCTGCAACAATGAATGAAAGAATTAGTAAATCAAATATAAAAATATTGCAACAATTTTAATTTTTCAACTGACTAAAATAATTAAAAAACCAAATCAATGATCACATGGCAACTGGATCTTGAAATTAGTGCAGCCAATGTATACGTTGGATAAAAATCCGCGGCCTGTTAAAATATTTGCGGAACGCG
>NW_027589348.1:0-1034 GCF_028453695.1 Augochlora pura
CGATCGAATTTATCCAGCGGCTCCAGACGCACTCGCGTTCCCAGGTACCTCCGATATGTCTTGCGGATCGTTCGTTTTTATTTATTCGTCGCGTCGACTCTCGAATATTGCGCCTTCGTGGAACAGTATTAAATAGCCTTCTGTTAAAAGTATAACAGTTTTACGAGTCACAAGACTCGATCTCATATAGCAAATTATACTAAGTACTATACTACAGCTGGTCAAAATAGTAATTTTTGGATCTAAGGTTAAAATGGCTTCGAGTGCAAAGGGTTGATCCAATTTCCCGTGTTTGTAGTTTCTCGAGCGATCTGCGCAATTGAGAACGAGCTTTTAGTCATTTCAGAATAAAATAATAAAATAATAAAATAGAAAATCAGTTAGTGAGAGAAAAGGGTGTTCGAAAAGTTGTCAGAATTATTTTCATTTCGTTTAAGTATCGTCCATGGTGAAACAATTTCGTAGCAACATTTCACTTTTTACCGTTGACAATTAACCCTTTGCACTCGAGTGGCGATTCTGCGGCGCTATTAAAATTGTTGCAACGCGTTCTAAAATTATTTTCATAGATATCACGAAAGCTTAGGTTTTTAAAAAATTGTTGACGGTGTAACTGTTATATTAGTCACGAGACTCGATTTTATATTATATGTAGAATAAATTTTGCTATATAAAATGAAAAGCTATAAATTTCTACTTCATTTCCGTATAGTTTAATAGGGTATCACCTGTTCTGAGAAAGGTGAAATGAACCCTCAAAATTTGGGACATAAAGTACATTGAGGGGATGTTTTCACTCGTTCAATGTGGATGATTCTTGACGAAAGAATACGTGTCAAATACTTCTCCTAGAATTTTTCCTAGCAAAAACTTCACCAAAATCGACATTCTTACATAAATTAAAATCGAATTTATTTCTTCTTGTCTTTCGGTCAAAAATAGATGTCTAGAATAACGAAATACAATTATATGAAAATACCAGAAGCCAGAAAAATGATGTTAGATTTGCAGTTGAAATGGCTTCGAGTGAAAAA
>NW_027589349.1:0-1034 GCF_028453695.1 Augochlora pura
TTGGATATCCACGCCCCGGGATTCGTATCGTCGACAATAATTTACTTCTTTCCGCGCCCGGTGTTTTCGAATGATTGCGACCGAAGATTATGCAAATACCTCTACTCGTACATCAAATTATCATGAACAGACCGAACGGTGACGTATTATGATTTTAGTATCGGCGCGAGTTCGTATATTTTATCGTTCTCTATGTGTAGGTGCGCGATTGAATTTTGTTCTGTTTTAAAAAATTTCAGTGACGCTAAAAGTTTATTTCTACGAGTCGCCGCGAGAGGCGCTGATGAAACATCGACACTCACTGATGCATTATTTATTAACCTCTTGCACTACGGCTCCTTTTGCGTTGCGTTGGCCAGCTTACTTACAGACTTATTTGTTCTTAAGTAATGTAATCTGAATCAGAGCTATCGGCGCCAAGTGAAGAAATTTTTGCGAGACGTGCGGACGGCGAAGTGTTAATATTTTTCTTAATAGAAACAGGTAATTTTTGCTTCTCGTATTGCATTTATCTACTTCCGTTCCTAGACTTTGACAACAACAGAATTTATTTTGTTTTCAATTTAGAAGAAATGAATAGCATTTCATACTTAGCAGATGTTGCGTGGAATCTTTATCACAAGTCTGACTCGTTATTATAGTGTTATTATTAAATATAGTGTTATCAAATTACTATTCTATTACCTATTTCTTGTTCTGCTATCACTAATGATGTAACGAATACATAAAATATAATAAAAATTCCCGCGCAGAGTATGAACGCTTCGCTAGAGCACCTGGTGGTCGCTATAAGAAATAAACATTTAAGATCGCAGGAGTAGGGTTGAAGTCGACCTCACCTGCACAAAATGCTGACCACTTTGTTCCAGTTCAGACTGCAGTTCGATGATCCGATCAGGATGATCACGGAAAGCCTTGAAGACGCGTCAATCGCAATAACTGCGTGTCGGCTTTTTGGGTCGCGCGCGCCACGGTTCGCGAACATAATTACCAGGAGAGAGAGAGAGAGAGAGAGAGAGAGAGAGAGAGAGAGA
>NW_027589350.1:0-1034 GCF_028453695.1 Augochlora pura
CGAGTCTGTGTCGCGAACACATACTTGGGCCAAACGTAAACATAACAAGCCGAGCTCGCGGACTGATTTTTTGCCCGTTACGCTCGTGACCGAATGTTAGTTTCTCTCAGTACCTCGGAACAATTAGTCACGATTCTTGTCGCTGCTGTTACGAAGCAGTTCAATTATTAAAATTTAAGAAAACATTGCGGGCATCTACATTTCGGATCGTATTGCGACTGTTTACAAACATCAGTCTGGTCTGTTTAGCGCGCGGGTCCGAGTTTCGTCGAGCTAAATGGCACGAGTAGGGGTTAATAAAGTTAACTTGCGATTTCTTTCAGTCGTTTTATAAAACAGAATGGTGCACGCGTCGGCTCGCCGCTTATATTATCACGAATTCACGCCTCTCGTTCCGAGATTATGAAACGATCGAGAACAATCGTAAATTCGCTTTTAATATGTGGTTGCAAAGAGCAAGCATCCTTCTTCAAGTCTGTTAAAAAAAAAAACTTAATTTACGATCTGTTTTAGCGATTTTAATAATGAAAAACGGAGCACGAGTTTGCCGTCTAGGTTATTCTTGTAAATTGATAGTATTTCAAACTCTGCGAAGCGGGCCAAAAAAAAATCGTAAATCAAATTTCAATCTGTGCTTTTAAAAAAGAAACTTCGCTCTTCGGGATCGTTATAAAAAGCTTCGTCTTTTTTTTAGAAATTCTGCAAGACAGAAATGAAACGCGCGTTCGATCGTCGTCGCAAGTTCAAGGCTCTTGATTCGAAGCTGTACAAGATGTGCAAAAGTGATCGTAAATCATATTTTAATTAGTGATTTTGAAGAGGACACTTTCACCTTTAAAACCGTTCTAAGAAACATCACCTACGATTTTTCTTAATAATCTTAACACTTTATCGACTGATAGCCTATAAATCGGCTTTTCTCCCTGATCGGCAGCCTGTGAATCGGTTACCATAGTAACCCTTAATTTGTTATCTATTATTGAGATTAACCTGTTAGATTGTACTACAAGCTTCAATATTATTATATACATCTT
>NW_027589351.1:0-1033 GCF_028453695.1 Augochlora pura
AGTTTCCGCACAGAAATTTCATTATGTAAGAAATATATACTACATGATTGTAACTTTAAAATCGATACTACACTGTAGATATACATATTATTTTATACTGCACAAAGTGGTTCACCTAATTGTATTTTCAAAATTAATTATGTTTTCACACATTATTCGTCGGTAGCCTGTTAATAGGATCTTTTTATGTCGGATTTATATTGTATGTAAACGAAGCTCGAAAATTTTCTTTTAAATAATAATTTCATATGAACATGTCGCGTTATACTACAATAATTTCTATAATTTTTTGAATTATAAATGAAATTATTGACACTTTTGAACAAATTTTTAGAGATATTGCCAACTGTTTATTTTCGATTTTGTAACGATTATTAGAAAATTGCCAGTAGATAAACTGTTAAATGTAGAATTCCTATGAGGAGTGTAATAGCAAAATGTGAAAATTAACTGCGAAGAAAAATGAAAAGAAACGCACGTTTAATATTACACTTGTTTGCAACCTACATATTTTATTCTTGAATGGCCTATTTTAGAACATTCTATGCCTTGATAATATGATATAATATAATAATATATTTATTTTCAGCCTCACGGCCAAGAAATAGGACTTGGTTTATACAAACCTAACTCTACAATTCTATCTTAACCTTTCATTCATTATATACATTTTCATTCACACACTTATCTCATATACCTCCTGCCTAAAAACCGTTTCTTACTCTAAAATCCTAATAAAGCCTTCTCCTTTGCCCTTTCTTTTCTCTTTTTATCTACCTTGCCCAGCCATTCCTCCACCTTCTCGTTCTTTCTACCGCTTACTACCTCCTCGATCGTCACTCCTCTTTCCGTTTTCCTGCAATCTCTTACGAGATGCTCCAGTGTCCCAAACATCTCCCCACACAGGTCACAGTTTCTTTCTTCCTCTTTCTCGCAATATCTGTTCCATCTTTCCATATTTCCACATCTTGCTCTCGCGATAATATGATATTGTTGCGTCGCGAGCGACCCATGTAATTAAGTTATGACGACC
>NW_027589352.1:0-1033 GCF_028453695.1 Augochlora pura
TCCCCAACCTAATATAACACTGTGAACAAAAAATAAGGTGAATTTGTTTATAAAATGTAAATTCTTTATTTATTCTTACAAATCAATTTCATCCCTTTCAAAGTAATCCCCGCCCGATAAAACGCACTTTTGCCAACGCTTTTTCCAGTCCTCGAAACAGTCGGAATAGTCTTTTTCCGGTATAGCCTTCAAAATCTTCTTCGATTTGGTTTTTATCTCTTCAATCGTGTCAAAACGGCGTCCCCGCATTGGCCTTTTGAGTTTGCTGAATAGTCAGAAGTCGCACGGAGACAAATCAGGCGAATAGGGTGGTTGCGGAACGATATGAGTCGAGTTTTTGGCAAAAAAGTCGCGAAGAACCAATGCAGTATGACATGGTGCATTATCGTGGTGACTTTTCGTTGTTTACAAAAACACGTGTAACTCGGAGATAATTAAACCTTTTGGCAAACAGACGCTTGGCAAATGTTATAGGCAGTCCTACCATCATAGAAAAAAAAAATAAAAAAAGAATAAATAAAGAATTTACATTTTATAAACAAATTCACCTTATTTTTTGTTCACAGTGTTATATTAGGTTGGGGAGTAAGTTCGTAGCGTATTTTATTTTCTCTTATTTTACGATTTGTTGCTGTTTGACAAAGTGCGTCATATTTATTCGATAGAGCTGTCTCTGCTCTACAAAACGATGCTAATAGTTATAACAATTAATTAATCCATTATATATTTGCTGTTATTGTTTACGACCTCCTCCGACTTCTTGACCAATTTGTTGATATGTGGAAAAAATTAAAAATAAATAAAGGAATATGTTTATCCGCGCACACACGATTGTCTCGAAGATACGCGGTTCCCGGTGATTCTTTCGAATGACAAGGATGATAAAATTGGTTGATGTAAATGTAACAAAAACTGTTTATTATAATAACACTTAATAACAAAATCGAAATTATAAACGACGTTGATTCTGCGAATATTAATAGTTGATTACGATGCAGCGAATAACTAACAGATGAGAGTGATGGTTAGGCTA
>NW_027589353.1:0-5413 GCF_028453695.1 Augochlora pura
CCGATCGCATTAAATTCCTCTGCGAGCATTACGAGCGTCGACTCCGCGATTGATAGGAACAGAATTCGGACAGGGGTCGCTTGAATAGGCGCGTGAACACAATGGCGGCGTGTTATCAAATTGTAAAGCTGTAAACGCGGTCAGAGCTTAAAATGAGCAGCCGATTACAAAGCCACGTGGTGACAATACAGTGGAGGTCGGCGATATCGATTCTCGTGACCACCGCCTGCTGATACAGTAGTCAGAAATGACCTTTGGAAAGAGGAAGCCGGCCGATAGGGAAAGCTGAAACTGTACACACATAGAGTGATAACTCAGTTAAACACTTCTCGCCGCCTTATCGCGCCTATCTTACCTGGCCAATCAATGCGGTCGCCGCGACCATTGATTCAGATTCCATTCGCAACGCCTGATTTTTAACCCTTTGTACTCCAGGGGTGGCACTAAGGCGTCAGTAAAATTGTTCTATCATTTTTCAAGATAATTTTTATATTAACAAAATTTAGATTTAAGAAATTATTAAATAGTGAAATTATTGGTATGAGCTACAAGAATTAATTTCGAATAAAGGTGCACTTTGTTTTACATAGAATGGAAATGCTATGAGTCAGAGATTTTATTTCAGATTTATGGTTGAAATGGCTTCGAGGGCAAAGGGTTAAATCTATAGCAAGCATCGGGCTTAATAATAGTGAGAGCCGCAATGATTTAAGTCATCAGTTGGCTTCATTTATCAATTACATATAATTCATCAAACTTTAAAATATTACTAGGAAATTTTTAATATCCGAAGCAACAATTACAGCTGTGTCATCTTTATATGAAGAGTCTATAACAGAAACTTCTTTGTCATTTAATTTCCAGACACAGTCGCGGAACAATTTTCAAAGACAGCGCGTAGATAAATAACTTTTATTTGTAAACGCTTTGATTGGAAATATCGATTGTAAGTGGCCGGGAATTTGTTTTGTTAACGAATAAACGACGAACGGAATACCGAAACAATTTCCCTGCGTCCGCGGAAAAACAGAGTTTTCATTACTCTGAAAGGAATAGACAATTAAAGGGAAACATTGCTGTGTAGATTTTAAATACAATTAATACAATTAAGAAATCATTGTTGAATGGAAAATTTATTAAAAACCTTCTTTAATTATATATTACCTGTGGTTAATAAACTAAATCAGAAGTCATAGTACTCGACAATTAAAACGAAGAAGATTTTCTAATCATTGCAAGCTAGTATTTATTATAAAAAAAATATTTACACGAGAATTTTTCTTTTTTTTAAATTAATAATACAGTAGGACACGTCGACGATCGTTGGATAAAATGTTAATTTGAGGTCGCGCCTGTATCCCCGCGTCGACTCATAGAAACGAGGGAGATTCATTCTAAAATTAGTCGACCGCCTCATCTTTTGTAATGACTCTCATCACTCGGAGAGCTCTTAGCCGAACAATATATGAAAACCAGAAATTTCTCTATACGTTTTTCGCGCGCGCGCGCGCGCGACGGTACAGAGAGCGGATGCGGGCCAAGATCTCCCGGCGTTCGATATCATCGCGCTGAGCTGATATAAATCGTTGGATCTCTCAGATCGTATTTGACCCGACTCCGGTATTCGACCGTCGTTGTTCCCGTGGATTATCTAACGATTAATCCTGTTTCATTTATCAATATCATCATATCCCTTGCATTTACCAGCGACACATTTAAATGCATGCGACGCGAATTAGATGTTACATTGCACGCGATAGAGATCGTTATCGATCCGCTGCATCGAATATCGATGCTCGAAAATTGTTGTATTATTGCGACGCGAGTAGCAGACGAATTAGAAGCCGTTTCTTTTATTAACCCTTTGCAGTCGGAGCCATTTCAACTGGAAATCCAAAATATTTCTTCAGACTTACAGTGGTTCCATTTTATATAACCTGGAGCATTTTGTACATTATAGAATTGAATTTTATGATTTATGTAACAGATCTTAACAATTTTTTAAATATTAATAAATTTGTTAAAGATTATTTTAACAACGTGGCATGATTATTTTTAGAGGCGCCTCCTGAGAGTCGCCATTCGACCGCAAAGGGTTAATCGTTGATTCAGCAATTGTTGAATTATATAATATGATTAATGGAAATTATAAATTTTGAATTTTTCAAATTATAAATTCTGAATTTTTGAATTTATAAATTTTGAATTTTTGAATTTATAAATTTGGAATTTTTGAATTTATAAATTCTGAATTTTTGAATTTATAAATTTGGAATTTTTGGATTTATAAATCTCGAATCGTTGAATTTATAAATTGAATTTATAAACGTTGAATATTTACGTTATTTGTTTAGTCGCAGACGCTGTAGAAGTTCTTCGTCGGCCTCTCGCTTCACTTGAACGACGCGAAGCGTGCCGCTGCACTTGCTTTCAAACCGCAGAACATATTACCTTAATTACAACGAGACATTACCGTCATTGTGTAACACTTATAATATCCAACGAGCTCTCGCTCTTTCCCTTCTTCCGTCCCTCTAATTTATTTGTGCATGACCAACGGGAACGACGGTCGAACATGCAAACCGCACGCAACCTGCGAACATGCGTAATGACGCATAATAACGTTTCATTGTCTTTTTACCTACTGCTTCTGTGTTTCATTTTCATTCTGTCTTTCTTTCTCTATCTCGTACTGTACAAACCACCCCTGCGGTGACACATTTGTCCCCGTAATATTTTCTATTTTAGCTCCACGTTTCCGCATTCCTATACCATTTTATATCCAGGATACAGATTTCGCGAGTTCGAGGGAAAAATAGAACCCCTAGCACCCTTGTTTTAACCCTTTGGGGCTAAGTTTCTAATTATAATATTAGGTTATGTTATAGTTATAATATAATTGTAATATTAGGTTATATTGTGGTCATGATATAATTATAATATTGATAAATAGATCGATAGCTGAGAATAGATATACGACAGCAAAGGGTTAATTCTGGTTACAAAAGTTCATCGATCAGTCAATTAGCCATCTTGTTTTATCAACTCCTCTATCCTTACCTATATTTTCGTCCACTGTCCATTGTGTCCTCGCACAATACTTTCCACCCTCTCTCCAACGCTGCTTCTCTTACCCTCCTTTCTCCGTTTCGTCTTACTCTCCTCTAACTACCCCTTTCTATTCCAGCCTTTGCAACAGACTCCTTAGACTCTCTCGTGTCCGCCTCGTATCACTGCTTCTCCTCTGCCGCCTCTTTCCTATTTGCTGCCCCCTTCCGTTCCTCCGCCCTTTGTTCCTCCCGCGATATTTTTTCCTTTGTTCCACGGTTCTCGTTACCTTCGTTCCTTGTCCACGTCTCATTCGCTTACCAATCTTCTCTCGCGGCCGACCGTGTTTCTCTTTCCCTCTCGCTCTATTTTAAATCAGGCACGCCTGAAAAATATTGCAAAATACCGCGGCCACGCAATTTGATATTCAAACGCTATTAAATCGCGCGATTTAATCCAGAGTGAATTATTCAGTAGCGTACAGAATGATTAATTAAAAATTCTGCAACGATTGCTATTAAAACGCAGGCGGTTCTCGAAAATTGAAGGTGCGATATAAAAATTGAAAATGCGATATAATAATTAAAAATGCGATATAATAATTAAAATATCAGTGCAGAGGTACGTATTCAATTTGCATAGATCTAATAGAAATATTTATTTAATATAAAATTGAAATATCGAACAAAATAATCGGTAATAATCTATAATAAATTTGCAAATATTAACGCAACAGTCCATAAATCTCGACAAAAGCAATTGTCACGTAACGCGCACTAGTTAGAACTTTTGTAATTCGACGCCGAGCTAAAGGGCTAATCAAGTTTACGTGTTTTAATCCTTATGTGTTCCGGTTTCTCCAATTATGTTCATTCGTTTCCCACTGGTTTCCGCTGTCACACTGGTTTCAGCCTTTCTCATTTCTGTGTTCTCCCCTCCCCGCGCTGAATAGCCATGCAGATAGAATATCAAAGATAACCCTCTGCTATTTCCGTAATTGGGTCTACACGTGGGGGTAGGATGCGATGCGTGCCGGTTCGCCGCGCCGCCTGGCAAAACGACGTGCGACAGAGGAACAATGTAATGGTCGGAAAAGAGAAACGGAAGTAACGTGTCGCCGGAAGAATAATTGGAAAGGAATTCGACGCTACTTGCGATCGCGTAGGTCCTAATATAATAATCTATACTATAGGGTATCGATTACGACTTACGTAAAGGTAACTATTCGGTTGCTAGACCATTTGTATTTTATTATGACTGAAAAGCGCTGTTATGGAACGTTTATGCTCCTGATCGATAAATTAATATTATAAATATACTATATACTATATTTTATTATATATTATGATATATTTATATATTTATGTAGATATAGTGTTTTATATTTATATTCATACAGATACAATATTTCATGGTATATTTATATATTTATATAGATACAGTATTCCATAATATATTTATAAAAATATACTAATTTATATTATACTTATATATTCCTACAAATCACATTCTCTCCATGTTCCATAAATCGGGACAGTGGACAAATTAAAGTACCCTATATGAAACAATATACTCGCTTAAAAGTATCCATGTTCAATAATTAATTTTACAGCTAACTATTGCGTAACAATATTACTATTGCCTTATATACAAAGTGAAATGTTGAAAAATAAGGGTAAAATTTTTACACCCACCCCCAAACACTCTGTCAATTTTTTATTCTATTATCTATGCTACTGTTTCAAGTTGGGGACACAATTCAACAGTGTTTCAAAAAGGGGTCACAATTCAGCAGTGTTCCAAACAGGGATCACAATTTACCAGTGTTTCATAATAGGTACCTTCATCCCCTATCAAATAATAGCCGCAGCTTCACGTTCGTCCACGGAACGAATAATTTGTCGATTCCTTCTTCGCGGGGGCGGGCCACGTCGGTGACACTTATACCCCACGCAAACGAGTCTTTCGCCCCCCGTGTTTTTTTTATACGTTCGGGGGCGGACACGTTGAATGTGCGATTGTTAAATATTTATAGTAGCAAGCGACCTGTTTTCATACGCGACCTTGTAGAAGCTTATTTAGTATTTATGCGGCGCGCAATGTGCGCGCAGAAACGATGAAATAGTTTCGTCAGATAATTCCGAACGAGATCCTTGCTTGATGAATGGTGCCTGATTCTAATCGCAGCATTTAGTCGAATGGCTTTTTTTATTATTTAAATACGACGCGAATAGCACCGGGGCAGTAATTTATTTAACATTTGGCTGTGTGTTGCCGCGCTAAAAATATCTAGTACCATGGTTTATTAATCTTTTTATTAATCATGTATAAGCTTTTTATTAATCGTTTACAAGGTTTATATTAA
>NW_027589354.1:0-1033 GCF_028453695.1 Augochlora pura
GTGAGATGATTTTCTCTTTTGCGCGTTGTAATTCCTCGACAGAAAGACGTCGAGTAACTCGAGGTCTCGATACGAAACGTAGACAATAAGCGATGATTCTAGTTAAACGACGGATGCACGAATATTTATTTATAAATTCCAACGGTTCTATGACTGTGGAGACTAAACATGTAAGTTTTCGTACCTCCGGTAAAACTTCTGGCATTTCGAAATGCGAATTTGGCCAAAATGCTTCATCTAATTTCAGCCACGATGGTCCATAACGCCAGAGACTGTTTGTCATGAAATTTTTAACATTCGGACCACGTGAAAGTAAATCGGCAGGATTATCGATCGATCGAATATGTCGCCATGTCTTAATGTCTGTTCTTTCCTGAATGTCTGCAACTCGGTTCGCGACGAAAGTCTTCAATGTATTCGGAGACCGTTGCAACCAATGCAGAACAATTGTAGAATCCGTCCACAATACCGTAGAGTGGATCTCCGTTCGAATTATTTGTTTAACATTGGTAAACAGTTCGGCAAGTAATTTAGCTCCACATAACTCTAGTCGCGCTAAACTAACGGTTTTTAGCGGAACTACGCGGGATTTGGCATAAATTAGATGAACTGCGATATCTCCAGACATGGATATAGTGCGTAAATAAATGTTGGCTCCGTATGCGCGCTCACTAGCGTCGCAAAAACCATGCATTTCGATTTGTTTAACTTCGTGTTGCGAAATGTGCCGTGGAACGGTGAAATCTTTTAAGAACTTTAATTGCGCTTGGTAATTCAACCACTCGGTTTGGATGTCTGCAGGTAAGGATTCGTCCCAATCTAGCCGCAGTTGCCACAAACGTTGCATAAGTATCTTTGCGCTTACCGTTACGGGTCCAAGGAAACCTAACGGATCAAATATTTTGGCAATAGTCGAAAGGATCGTGCGTTTGGTATGTGTTTGCCTGTTGTCAATTGATACGGTGTATCTAATTGAATCGTCACGCGGACTCCAGATTACGCCGAGGGTCTTAACGGATTCATCGCCGAAATA
>NW_027589355.1:0-1033 GCF_028453695.1 Augochlora pura
AACAACAACGGCAACGCAACAACTTTGACAACAACAACGACTCAACTGTACCACGTACCACAACGTGCAACGTACATTTGTACCGTGTACAAATGTACCACGCGTTTATAATGCAAGTCCCGCATATTAATAGTTGTGTAGCAGCCGTAGAACTGCAACAAACTCTCCGGCCGTGCAACATTGTAGCATGTTACTATACGTGCGGTCGGAGACCCGGCGAGGGCATACGCACCGGAGGCACGAGGCGTCCGATCGGCGTTTCTTAACGAAGAGACGATCGGGCGCGAATCCGAGAAACGCGGGCGAAAAGCTCGGTCACTTAGTCGTCAGCTCGCGTCGAGTCCGGTCCTTACACGCGTTAAGTAAAAATAATAAAGTTTCCCTTTGGTGATAGAAGAGTGGTTATTGACCCCCTACCACCTCAATTGTATACAATTTTTTCTATTATTTTGACGGTTTTGTTAAGGCAAGAGTTTTAGAAATGACTTTATGGTATGACCAACCGTCTGTGAGTTATTCAGCAATTCGTTTAGGGTTATTGCAGTTTCTTTAGCGGACCGGTCTGCAGCCAACATGTGGCACATAAAATTGAGTAGATTTCGGGATGATGAAGGTAATGCCATCATTTAATCTCACAGGTCCAAGAAGCCCTGCCATAAAGTCCCAAGACTAAGAAAAAGGGGAATCGGCCGCCAGGTATCGGCATCGGCGATCCTGACCAGCTGGAATTTCCACGCGTTGCCAAACACCCGTCCACCCGCGAGTGCAAGCGGCCCGTCCAGTCATCCCCGCCACAGACAACGCGTTTCGTTCAGATTGGAAGGGATGGCCAGGGTTTTCTCGACTCCGGGAAGGGGAGGTGGGCGCTTAAGGCCCCAAAAGAGGGATTGAGGGAGAAAGTCGCGAAAATCAGCATAGATCGGAGCTACAGACAGAATAGATCAAAACAGAGCTTCAAACAGTACACTATGATGTTAAGCTATGGCTTAACTCTTTGCGGACGAGCGGCGGATATATCCGCCCAAGCCTTTTT
>NW_027589356.1:0-1033 GCF_028453695.1 Augochlora pura
AAAAAGGAGCTCGCTTTGTCCGTGTACGACTACTTTCTTGTCTAACTTTTAACCCTTTACCGACCCGAAAAATCTATAAATCCTCTTTTTCCTCCAAATGCTACTCTGTGAATCGTTTGTCACAGTAACCATTAATTTTTTGTCTATTATTGACATAAATGTTTTAGACTGTACGAAGCTTCAATATTTATATATAACTTTTTAAACATTAATTATCTCTCGCGATTAATAAGATAAATAAAATCAAAATAGAAACGAAACATTTAATCATTGAACTTAATTTTGACGATCGAATGACCACTCGGTAACGTGTTAACCCTTTGCACTATAATAATGAGTCAGACTCGTGCCAAAGATTCCATGCAACATCTACTAAAAATAAATATTATTAACTAATAAAATTGACTTCTTCTAAATTGAAATAAAATTGACTTCTTCTGTTATCAAAGTACAGAAACGGGAGTAAATAAATAGAATAAAAGAAACAAAAATTATCTGGTCCTATCAAGGACAGTATTAAGAAGAAATAAGGGCTAACCAATGCAACGTAAAAGAAGCCGTACTGCAAGAGGATAATAAAATAATTCGAGAAGAACGCGAGCTCCCCGCGATCCTCAAAAATCTGTGACACGTGCTAGCAAGATCGATTTCTCAACCCAACTAAATGAAAACCTTAATAGAGAAGATTCGCGTGACCGCCGTCCATTCTCATAACTCCTCGCCCCCAAATAAAATACGCTGATCGATCGCAGAAACACCGCGCTCGCGCGATATATCATCGCTCGCTCTCGCGATTAATCGTATCGGCGAGCTCTTCGGGAATTATCGGGTCGCATTCCGTAGAGCGACGCCCCCAGCCCCGGCAGCTGACAAAACCAGGAGGGTCGCCGTTAACGATAATTAGCAACTGCCGATATTTCGCGGTCCGTGAAAGTTTTCCGGGAGAAAGTCGGCGCGAGAGCGACGGAACGGAAGGGCGAGCGCGGAGTAAAAGCGACGAAATAGAAGGGTGCAGTCGTCGGCGACGCGGCGA
>NW_027589357.1:0-1033 GCF_028453695.1 Augochlora pura
AGAGAGCTAGAAGAGGATACAGGGGAATTTAAGTGTATGTAAGTGGGATACAACATAATATCCACGGATATAAGAGAGATAGAAGAGGATCCAAGGGCATTTAAGTGTATATAAGTGAGATCAACATAATATCCCAGAATAAAAGAGATAGAAGAGGATGGAAGGGAATTTATCTATATATGAGTGATATAAAATGTAATATCCAAGGATATAAGAGAGATAGAAGAGGATACATGGGCATTTAAGTGTGTAAGTGAGAAACAACGTAATATGCATGGATGAAAGAGAGCTAGAAGAGGATACAGAGGAATTTAATTCTATATACGTGAGAATCAACATAATATCCACGGATATAAGAGATAGAAGAGGATACAAGGGCATTTAAGTGTGTATAAGTGAGAAACAACGTAATATGCATGGATGAAAGAGAGCTAGAAGAGGATACAGGGGAATTTAAGTGTATGGAAGTAAGATAAAACATAATATCCAAGGATATATGGGAGATAGAAGAGGATACAAGGGAATTTAAGTTTATATAAGTATGATAAAATATAATATCCAAGGATATAAGGGAGATAGAAGAGGATACAAGGGCATTTAATTGTGTATAAGTGAGAAACAACGTATATGCATGGATGAAAGAGAGCTAGGTGAGGATACAAAGGAATTTAAGTGTATATGAGTGAGATACAACATAATGTCCAAGGACAGAAAGGAGATAGAAGAGGATACAAGTGAATTTAAGTGTATATAAGTCAAATGCAACATAATATCCAAGGATATAAAAGAGATAATAGAGGATACAGGGGAATTTAAGTGTATATAAGTAAGACCCGACATAATATCCAAGCATATAAAGGAGATAGAAGAGGATACAAGGGAATTTAAGTGTATATAAGTAAGATACGACATAATATCGAAGGATATAAAGGAGATAGTAGAGGATACAGGTGAATTTGAGTGTATATAAGTAAGACCCGACATAATATCCAAGGATATAAAAGAGATGGAAGAGGATTACAAGGGAATTTAA
>NW_027589358.1:0-1033 GCF_028453695.1 Augochlora pura
TATTCTTCTCATTAATAAACGGTTTTTTTTCTCGCTGCTCTACCATTTTCTGCAGAATGTAAAACATTTCGAACTATTTGAGCATTCAGTTCTTTTCTCGAATATGTTGCGATGTCATCAGCTAAACTTTTGACACTTGCAAAAGGATTTTTTATTGCTTCTTTGACGATACCTCTTCGTTCTCTAATGGTAAGTACGTTCGGACGACCTGATTGCGATTTGTTCTCGAAACTGCTACCAGTTTCCTTAAATTTTTTTGCTACATTTCTCACTGTCGAGAAACTTAAATGTAACAAATTGCCGATTTTTCGCTAACTTTTACCACTTTTGTGTAATGAAATAATTTCATTTCGCACGCTCATTGATAACTCGCTCTTCTTCGTAGACATGATTCCTGTTCGAAGCGTAAACACGTACTGATTGTATCAAATGAGGTAAGAGATTCGCAACAGCAAATTCTGTTTATGCTTGCGTTCTTGAATCTAAAATTGTCGCGTACGAAAGCGAGTAACACTTGCTCTTCTAGCAAAATCGAACGTGTGCCAATACTTTTTTCTCTCTGGATTTTTCGTTTTCTTGACTTTATTTCCTTACAATAAATGTCTGAAACTTCTCAGTAAACATACTATTTATGTGCTCCAAAAGACACTAATAAACATAGATAATGTTAATAGACTACTTTATAGTTTAAAAATATCCAAAGAAAACTGCTTGTGCCAATACTTTTTTGACCCACTGTACCTTGACGCTACATTTACCTAGATACTATAGATTTACCTAGATGTTATAGATTTACCTAGATATTATAGATTTACCTAGATTTTATAGATTTACCTAACGAGTGGTGGTACATAAAAATGACAGACAGACTCGAGTTAGGACTTTCGTTATCTTTATTGTACAAAGGTATTTATTCAATCATTTCACATGCTGGCGTCCTAGTGATTTGAACAATTTGAAAGTGAATCATGTGAGAAATTTTGATCGGCATTGCGAAAAGTCGATAAAACCGAAGCGGTTTATTTATAGTATC
>NW_027589359.1:0-603 GCF_028453695.1 Augochlora pura
AATCAAGCCTAAATCATATTTCGAGAAGAATGCCGATGAATGTTGAGATTTCTCTGCTGCAATGTAATAACTGTAGGATTATTTTAAAAGAGTTATTTTCTACGTGTCTCCGTGGAAATAATAATTCAATAAGACTGAGCACCTTCTTTTAACAACAACAAAATAACAGTTTATTCACGATTTTTCACAATTCACAACCACGACAAAAACTTCTATACGTCACGATTCTTCTTCGAATACTCTGATTCTCTCCGCTCGGTCGACCACTCTCTTGTCGCTCATTCCTACACTCTTTTGTCGCTCGTTCCTTCACTCTTACTCACTTTTGTGCAAATTATCCTATTCTCTCTCTCTCTCTCTCTCTCTCACACACACACACATTCATACTCTTTCGCTCTGCCTCACTCGATCCCACTATCACATCACCCAAACGCTCTTATCCTACACCCCACATAACCAACATCATGTATTGTATTTTCTCGTGCAGAGTAGTTGTTTTCATTGAATTTCAACGTAACATCTGCAGAAACAGTCATTACACCAGCTGAAATGTCGTTTTCATACATAATCAAGCCTAAATCATATTTCGAGGAGAATGCCGAT
>NW_027589359.1:703-1033 GCF_028453695.1 Augochlora pura
AATCAAGCCTAAATCATATTTCGAGAAGAATGCCGATGAATGTTGAGATTTCTCTGCTGCAATGTAATAACTGTAGGATTATTTTAAAAGAGTTATTTTCTACGTGTCTCCGTGGAAATAATAATTCAATAAGACTGAGCACCTTCTTTTAACAACAACAAAATAACAGTTTATTCACGATTTTTCACAATTCACAACCACGACAAAAACTTCTATACGTCACGATTCTTCTTCGAATACTCTGATTCTCTCCGCTCGGTCGACCACTCTCTTGTCGCTCATTCCTACACTCTTTTGTCGCTCGTTCCTTCACTCTTACTCACTTTTGTG
>NW_027589360.1:0-1033 GCF_028453695.1 Augochlora pura
ATTTTTTATTAGGAGCACCGAGAAATAAAGAAAAACCTCCCCCGACAGCCCCTCCGCCCCTTTTACGGGGCACGGAATTATTCGACGGCGAGGAGTCATTGGTGTTTTATAAGGTTTCGATACGGCTTGGTGGAACGCAGTTGACGATATTTCTACCCTTGACACGTACTATAGATTCTTCGCTCTAGTCGTTTGTTGTTTTTTGAATAAAAGTTGTTATATTGGCTGTGATTTTTAATAATCGTGTATGATGATAATAAAATGAATTCATTACGAGTACATAGTATAGATTAGAGTATTAGAGTATTAGAATATAGAGTATAGAGTAGTAGAGTATTAGAATATAGAGTATTAGAATATTAGAGTATTACAATATAGAGTATTAGAGTATTACAATATAGAGTATTAGAGTATTCGAATATAGAGTATTAGAGTATTAGAATATAGAGTATTAGAGCATTACAGTATTAGAGTATTAGAATATAGAGTATTAGAGTATTAGAGTATTACAGTATTAGTGTATTAGAGTATTAGAATTGTATAGAGTATTAGAGTATTAGAGTATTAGAGTATTATAATATAGAGTATTATAATATAGAGTATAAAGTGTAGATTAAAATATTAGAATACGAGAGTGCAAATTAGATTAGAGTATTAAAGTGTAGAGTATAGGTTAGAGTATTGCGAGTATAGTATGTAGTACAGGTTAGAGTACTAGAGTGTACAGCATAGGTTACAATATTAGAGCGTAGAGTATAGGTTAGAAAATTAAACTACAAAGTATAGATTAAATTATTAAACTACAAAGCATAGATTAAAGTATTAAAGTACACAATATAAATTACAGTATCAAAGTATACAGTATAAATTAAAGTATTACACTATAGTTTAATCTACTAACCAAAGAATAACCTAGCAATCCACCTTGCACAAAATTCTCATTTAACACAAAAAAAATCCGCTACCTATAACAATCCTGAATCTCGAGACGCCTTCACCATCTCCGATCGATAATCATCCCTTAATCATTCTC
>NW_027589361.1:0-1033 GCF_028453695.1 Augochlora pura
TTGCGATAAAGTGTGCTGCGCTAAAACCGTTCGCAATAAACGAGGCTTCAAAGCACGCGGTTGCAATAATCGGTGTTGGAACGCAAGAGGTACCTGCTGTACCGATATTTGCTATAGAAAATGTCAGGTTATGTCATGGTTATGTTATGCATTCGGCTTAGTTAGTTACAGAAACTGTTGATACGAAGGAGATGGTGAACAATGTTGCACTTTGGATCGATAAAGTAGGCAATGCTGCGAAAGACGACGCTGCAACAAACAATGTTGCAATCAACTATTTTGCGTCGAACATAGATTTAATAAATGATATCACGTCAAACAATGTTGCATAGTACAATGTTGCAGTGCGGATAGTTACAATCCAGAATGCTGCAACGGGGAATATAGCAAGAAAAAGGGCCTTTAAGGGGTTGCAAAATGCTTCTGGTCATATAACCGGCAATAAATCGGCTTAAAAAAATCGCAGAGCATTTCTACTGGGCTCGTTGGAAAGCTGAGGCTACCCTCTTGATAACTGTGGTAAATTTTGCAGCGAGACAAAATTTTACAACTTCTCACAAATGTTGCAATTTGAGCTGGAATTTGGGCAATTATTAGGCCGAAGTTTGCTCGCCTGGACTCGAATGAAAAAATAGAAACCATCTGGATAGCTCTGGGCCTCTGAAAGAGGAGACTTTCTCCTTTAAACTGAGTCTAGGCTGACCTCCGTGTGATTATTTTCAGCGAAATTACAGCAACTCAAAGTTAGAGCGATTCTTAAGTCTGATCATGGTCGGCCCTAGAAGCGTCCAAAATGGACGTGGTCACACAATCTGCGATAACTCGGCTAAAAAAATCGTAGAACACTTCCGGTTGCTTCGTTGGAAAGCTGAAGCTTCCCTCTTGATAACCATGTCAGTTTTTGTCGCGCGAAAAATTATTACAACTTCTCACAAACGTTGCAATTTGAGCATAAAGGGCATAGCGGATTAAGATGGTCAAAACTGCCCTTAGCGATTTTTCAATGAGTCATAGACCGTTCGATAGCTGACCA
>NW_027589362.1:0-1033 GCF_028453695.1 Augochlora pura
CGAGGTCATGGATGGACGCGAACGCGCGTCTTCGAAGATCTTTTGTCACGAACGGTCGTATCGATGGGGTCGTCGTATCGCAGTATATCTCTGCACCCCCGTCGGGAAGAGCAACTCGTTTCAAAGCGAGTGACGTGTCGGATTGGAAAATTGTTTGCAGCTCTTTGTCCCGCTGCTGGGATTCGGCGAATTTCGCGTAGTCGAGTGCCTGGGAGACTTGCGCGACCCGTGACAAGGCGTCACGACGTTGTCTTTCCCGGACACGTGTCGGATATCGGTCGTAAATTGTCCGATCAAGTCAAGGTAACGGAACTGTCGGGGAGTGTGTTTTTCTGGTTTCTGCTCGAACGCGAAAGTAATCGGTTTATGGTCGGTAAAAATCGTGAATACGCGACCTTCTACCATATGCCGGAAGTACCTGACGGCCTTGTATACTGCCAGAAGTTCCCGGTCGTATGGACTATACTTTTGTTCGGCCTGGGTTGATTTTTTTGTAAAAAACGCCAGCGGTTGCCATCCGTCGCCGGACCGCTGCAGTAACGCGGCGCCCACCGTGAAATCTGAGGCGTCTGTAAAAAGTGCCATGGGCAGCGAGACATCGGGGTGCGCGAGCAGAGCCGCCTGTGCGAGGCTGTCTCTGCATCGTTCGAACGTGACGATTCTGTCGGGAGTCCAGTCGACGGGAGTTCGGCCCTTGACGTTGCGTATTTAGGGGCGCATGGGCTCGTGCGGCCGCGGGTACGAAACGTCGGTAAAAATTCAACATGCCCAGAAATTGTCGCAGTTCTTTTACTGACTTTGGGCGCAGGAATGTTCGAATCGCCTCGACTTTTTGCGGCAAGGGTCGTGTACTACCCGCGGACACGGAATACAGTAATGGTTCGATATCTGTCGCAATTTTTCGGTTCTACTCCTGTCGCGCTGCTATTCCTAGGCCACTGTAATTTATCGATTTCTCCGCTACGCCGATGCCGAAGTTCGACGGTGTCGATGAACACGTGTGCTGCGGCACGCGCCGCGGCTCCTTTGACTC
>NW_027589363.1:0-1032 GCF_028453695.1 Augochlora pura
ATTCACACTTTCGCGGAACCCGCGAGATCGCGAATTCCAGGCCGTGCGCGCGTGTTATCGCGCTCTCGTCCACGCGTCGGGCATAATTTCGCCGCCAGCGCGAACCGTTTCCACCGCTGCGGTGACATTCTGTTCAAAAGCGAAGTCGCTAATCGGTGATCGAACGATTTGCATTGATTTGGATGGATCGAAGGACCTTAGAAGCGAGGGAGGTGGATTGAAGAAATAGTTTAGGTGCTGTGAATATTTTAAGTTGAGAGTTTTTTAATTAGTGCCGAATATTTAATGTTCAATATTCATGATTCAGGATTTAGGATTTAATATTCAAGATTTAAGATTGGAGTTTCAATATTTAGTAATCATGATTGGAGATTGATGTTTCAATATTGAAGTTTGAAGATTGAAGATTGAAGATTAAAGTTCCAATATTTAATATTCAAGATCGAAGTTCCAATATTCAATATTCAAGATCGAAGTTCCAATATTCAATATTCAATATTCAAGATCGAAATTCCAATATTCAATATTCAATATTCAAGATCGAAGTTCCAATATTCAAAATCGTAGATTGAAGATTAAAGTTCCAATATTCAATATTCAAGATCGAAGTTCCAATATTCAATATTCAAGATTTGAAGATTAAAGTTCCAATATTCAATATTCAAGATCGAAGTTTCAATATTCAATATTCAATATGAATATTAAGTTGAAGTATCAATATTCAATATGCAATATTAAGTTGAAGTATCAATATTCAATATGCAATATTAAAGATTGAAGGTTGAAGGTTGAAGTTCCAATATTCAATATTAAAGATTGAAGATTGAAGATTAAAGTTCCAATATTCAATATTCAATATTCAATATTCAAGTTTAAAGATTGAAGATTGAAAATTCAAGACTCAATATTCAATATTCACTATCCACTATTCAATACCCAATACTCAACACAAATTAACAAATGCAAAAAAACCATTAACCATCCATAAATAAAAAGGATTAACGGTCGAAAAGTTCTACCAGAACATCACCA
>NW_027589364.1:0-5412 GCF_028453695.1 Augochlora pura
TTCTGCCCAAGACGCACTGAAGGTGAATTACCCATCAGTAACGAAGATCGAGTTCACATCAGCAACACTATCCTGGAGACGAATGTTGAGTGTGGACTCAGCGAACGACCTGGTGCGACTAGGTATCCTGGGGAAGAGTGAAATGAAGATGCTGTCTACGAGGGCTCTAGTGGGAGGACTACACTGTTACAGAATGTTCAACCGAATAACAGACACACATGGAAGGACAAAGAAAGGAGTTGGTTGAAGAAGAACCACGAAACCGAGCCGAATATGGGTGCTGCCTGCCCCAACATCTTACAGCCACAATAAATAAAGGAGGATTGTTAGTGGGTATGCCCTAAAGTGCTTGAGAGACTGCCACACTACCAGTTACCGACGCATAGCTGGTGTGCCTAACGCATTAACCTCCTTTTAAAAAAAAAAAAAATCTTCTGGGGGGGGGCGGGGGTACTGTTTATTGTCGCGTATTGCCTAGAAGCAATACGCCGCCAGTAGATAGATGCTTTCCCAAGAAGAACTCGCCGCCATATCGAACTAGAATAGTTCGGGGTTATATGGCGGCAACCTTAAGACTCAAGGGAAGTGTGGTCGCCTGAGGTGTCGGAGTGGTAACACTCTAGTATCCGATGATCAACCACCCTTGCGTCATAGTTAGCAAGCAGCCGCCTTCTCGTGGTTCCCGCTGTAAGTACCTTCTATTGAGGGCAAACTAAGAGCTGCCTCTGTGACGAATGAGTGGACCCATGTAGGGGCCAACTTAGCGAGGGCACTGCGTGCCCAAGTTCAAATTAATAAAATCTTTTGGCGTTTAACCCTTTTGCTTCGAGCGCCGCTTATAAGCGGCGCGCACAGTATGATCTGTGGATACGAGCGCCGCTTATAAACGGCGCGCATAATATGTCTTGTACGTACGAGCGCCGCTTATAGGCGGCGGCCACGCGACGACTTCTGGGCCGTCATCCCATACATTCGGCATTCAAACGATTCATACACAAGGGCAATCTGCAGTCGATAATGTAGATTTGTTTCGTTATCAACAGATCATTTTCGTTGATTTTATTGACATATTGGATTATAGATCACTTTATAAAATTAGTCATTGTTGAGATAACCCTTGACGCTACCTGTCTGAGACATAATTATAAACGATCGTATACTGTTTCAAATTAAAAATATCATCGTATATTCATTGATAGCGAAAGGATTTCATATAGGATTCTTACAAGAATTTGAATAGATGAGCTTGAGGTATGGTTGTCAATTTGTAAAAAAAATAGGAATTGCAGGTTAGAATTTTGTTCGAAAATGTCTTTTTAGAAACAGTTCACACCCTTGTAAAATGTATGCACGGAATACGAGAAATATAATGTTTCAAAATGGACTATCTGATACGGAAGATAATTTTAACTTGCCTAAACGACGCCGAAGGAACATATGCAGCACATCAGATTCGGAATCCGAGTCAATCGAAAATAATGTCGAGAAAAAGTGCAATCTAACATGGACGACTAAAAATTTCATGCCACAAATATATCCATTTTCTACGAAGAACTCAGGAATAAAGACGAAATTACCAAGATATACGTTTTTTAGGTACTGATTGCAGCCTGGCGAAACCCATAAATTCTCATCATGAGATCATTGCAAAACTATTCCAACACTATCGCTTTTGCCGTGAATGCTTCATCTAATTCTGAAGCCCTGCAAATCTTGGCCGAAAGTACGGCCCGCGGGAAGACACGATCCTCTCCATCGGGACGGCAGTCTAATGCCCGAAAGAGTTATCAGCGCTCACGCGTTGATGACCTGCGACGAAATAAAGGAGCTATCTTGGATACGGAGCTTGCAAAGGCTCTCCGAGAGAAGTTGCTCCCCGGAGTGAAGACTGCTCAAAGAGCAGTTGAACGCCTTGAGTCTATCCATACACTAAAAGCTATTACATTAACTATAACAACGAGAAGTATTGGATTTGGCACGGCAACGGTGTTTCTCGCCATGATTGACTTACAAAATATACCAGCTCGAGGGAATATCTACCAACTTTACCGGGTATCACTCGCGCTATTCAAGGCAAAGACTCAACAGTGCCAGAGATCTATATCCATGATAACGGATCATCATGACGACTTTTTAGATTTAAGGAACTCTCCAGAATTTATGCAAATATGTAAATCGAGGGTTGTCTTCCCAGACCCAATAAGCAGATCAATCAATGCGATTGGGAACGTAAAAGTTTTCGACAAGACTTATTGCCCACGTTTGGCAGCATACCGATTTCATGCTAACGGTCGTTTTATACCGCAGTCCGAACAGGTGACATTTTCCAATCTACGAAGTACCGTCGAGGGTCTCGCTGATCAGCGAACACCTCTTGAAGTTAGACGACGGTTCTACAATAACAATCCAATTCCTGGCGCAATCTGGAGAGATTTAATGCTGTTGAATCCAGATGAGATAATTCCAGCTGAGTACGATAATAACCAACTCGCTGATGATTTTGATGATGTTCAGGCCAAAATTGATTTTATGGGTAGAAAATTGCCAAAATATTTTATTGATCCAATATCTTTTGACACCGATGGATCAAAGGCCCAATTTACATCAAATAGCCAAGCAGGTATGTGGATTAGAGACCACCACGTGGATGAAGATTTGATCGCTTATTGTCGAGTGGATGGTGACATCATGGATTTTGATAATCTAGAACATCTAACATCTGCTAAACAGCTCTCAGGAACGCTTTGTTTGTTGGGTGAGCGACCTGTAACAATAGCTGCTATGTTTCCAGCTTATGTGACACAAGATCCGAGAATGTGTAATCAGCGTACGTCACTTAGTTATAGAGCAGCTAAGAACACTCTTTATGCATCAACTTGACGACGGGGTCAAGAGTACCTGAGGAGCTCGTACAATACATTGTCGATAAAACTAACGACTATCGGGCTCATAAGAATTTGGACACTCCGACGACAATAGACGAACTCTACTGTTTTTTTGCATTGTCTTTACTGATGACACGCAACAAAAAACTGAAAATACAAGAGTATTGGTCGAAAGATAAATATTTACGTTCCAGTATTTTTCCTGAAATTATGATCAGAGATCGCAATCTTTCGCTACTCAGCACAATCCATTTTGCACACGAATCTGGGCGTAGTGATAATCGTTTAGTCAAAACTAGAGATGTAGTCAATATGTTCCGAAAATTTTTCAATCACACATTCCATCCATTTTAAGATCTTTGTATTGATGAAAGCCTTATGTTATACAAAGGCCGTTTGTCATTCAAACAATATATTCCTTCGAAAAGGAATAGATTTGGTATCAAATTTTACATGCTTTGTGATTGCAAAACCGGCTACGTGCAGGATATTATAGTTTATTGCGGACGTTCAACATTTGTTGAAAATACAGATACGGCGATTGGAAAATCGGGTGCAATAATTTTGTCGCTTTTACGACCTTTCTTACAAAAAGGTCACACAGTCTATCTAGACAATTTTTATTCGAGTCCGGCATTATTTCGATTGTTGCATAATAATAGTACTAATGCGTGCGGCACGGTTAGCAAAAGAAGGCAAGGAATGCCAAAGTTTCAGGAACGTCTGAAAAAATGAGAGGCATGTTTTCATTCATCAGACAGTCTGCTAGCGATGGAATGGTTAGACAAAAGAGAAGTCTATATGATTACAACCATGCATACGGCCGATTTTGCAGCCATGCCTAGATATAGAGAATCACAGACTGTTGCTAAGCCCGTATGTGTTATCGACTATAATAAATCAATGGGCATAGTAGACAAAGTCGATATGGTTACAAGCACTGTCAATACAACGCGAAAATCGATGAAATGGTACCGCAAATTTTTTTTCCGTATGATAGATATTTGTGTGTGAAATTCATATTGCCTCTATAAGTATAATCAAAGAGAAGAAATTTCCATTGCCAAATTCCACTTGCAGTTAATAAAACAAATGGTTGCAAAATATCGGCGGAATAATGTAATTCGGCATGAAGGCAGACCGGTCGACAATCCCGTGAGGTTAACAGATCGGCATTTTCCATCTTTTTATAAAGCCAAAAATAAAAATCTAAATCGCAGATATGTCGTCTGCAGTAAGAATGACAAATGATCCGACTCACGATACGAGTGTAAAGAGTGTGATGTTGGTTTATGCGTAGATCCGTGCTTCAGAATTTATCATACGAACTTATACTACTAATCACTTTATATTAATATATTAACTTGTTTGCGGACAATAATTAATTAAAATTTAAATCTTACTTGTAACTTTTAAGTTGTAAATATTTTCATACCAAACATGTAAATAATACTCATTATATAGTAACAAAGATTGTTTGTTAAGCAAAATTGATACTTAAGACCTAGAAAAACGTATATAGAGCAACAACGCATATTGTGCGTATTCGCGGCGCGCGTGCGCGTACAGAGACAGTACTTAGGCGGACTGGACATCCGAAGTGAAAGGGTTAAAGCCGTACAAAAGTTTAGGGTATATTTATAAGGAATAAAGTTCAAGTTAGTTACCGACTGTGATGCGTAGCGTAAGATTCTGCACAAGTTCAATCTATCGCCAAAGATAGCGAGATGGGCATTACATCTAGAAGAATTTGATTATTATTGGAATATTACGTATCATCCACAAATCAATGTTCTTAGAAGCGATGGAAATTGAGATAGGAAAATGTACACCTCGTATAAGTGCTTGGCCTTGTGAGGCACAAGCATAACAGTTCCCAATTACGAGGGGACCAGAGTTTTCTTCTCGGGGTTCCAAAAAGGCCACAGTCAGTCGCAGAAAAGCATCTGCACAGAAAAGAGCTTCCTCACGCGCCGTAGAATAAAGTTTCTTTTATTTAAAACTATACCTTAGTTTAAATGTATTTAAACACCCATTTCTGTAAGTGTATAGTATGACTGAGAGTGTATGGTATGTAAGAAGGAGTGTGCGGTTGTATGAATGTATAGTAATAAGATGAACATGAATGCATGGTTTGTGCGTGAAACAAATGAATGATTGGGATCATCGATCGGGCGAGTGAGAACGGAACGTGGCGGCGACACTTCTTCGGTGACGCCACGTGGGGACAGACGTTTTGTGTATAATAAAAGTTAACATTATTCATTTAACTATGTTCCTTACATTTCCAATAATTACGAAGTCGAGCACCGCCCAGGCTCACAGTTGCCTCATGTAGATGCGTTAAGTCGTTACCCAGTTTTAACCCTTAGGGCTCTATGGACGCATATATGCGTTTGGCAAAAGTCGCCGTTGTGGTCGAAGGACGAAGATATGCGTTTACTCTAAGTCATAAAGACCGTAAGCGGTAGCCGCGCGCTGTCCCTACGGACCGTTTCGGCCGGGAGTATTTAGAGCCCTAAGGGTT
>NW_027589365.1:0-1032 GCF_028453695.1 Augochlora pura
GGAGAATGGACGAAAGTTCTAGAACAATGAAGAACGAACGATAGAAGGTGCGAGAATGGAATGCAGCGGACAAACAACGGCAGACCGGACGCAGATAAGATAAGGATATCACGCCACCGAGTCGCGCCACGACCGGACGCGGTTATCTTATCTCCCCCACCCACCAACCATCACACCACCTCTGGAATACAGTCAACAACATCCAAGTACGCATGCACCAGAACGGACAATGGAAGATGCGCAGCCGACTGGAGAGGGGCAACCATATAAATACGGCCGCCTCAAGCCGGAGCGTCAGTTCATTACCAGTTCTTTACAGTCAGTCTTCAGTTCTTTACCGCCAGTTCACGAGTTCATTACTAATTCAGTTCAGTTCATCATCATTAGTTCATTATTACTAGTTCAGTACAGTACAGTCTACTACTTCTTCTTCAATACTACATTTCGACTTCAACATAGTTACAACTTTTGTTTGAACAATTAAAAAGTGAATCGACTCTTAACTTAGAATCAGTGTGATTGTTCGAGACGGACAACCGTTAATATACAACAACGAACACTCTATTGTAAATCAAGGTAACATTTTATAATTTTATTGTAATTGTGAAATCTCGCAACGTTCATTTATTTGCCACTTCGCGTTATTCTACTGTCGTGCCAACACACATACAAACATATACACAGATATTGTCAATCTATATTCCTCACAATATTATAATCCAGTTATTGAATAAATCTATAAAGTCAAATATTAGGTTTGAGATTATTTTAATTTAACAACCATCAATCAGGATCGTGAATTAAAATCATATTTCGTGAATCAATCTATTATTTAAAATAGTTAGTGAACAAATTAAGTCTTTGTCGTGATCTTGAATGGAACGGTTGTCAATAAGTGCTAACGGGTTGAACCACCGTTTAGTTCGCTGATAATACTGGCAGGACTGAGAATATTGGTCTCTAAAAATTAAATCAGAAGCATTCTAAAGGATCGCTAAGATAATCCTGGCCGCGTAGGTCCTTTGGTGGACC
>NW_027589366.1:0-1032 GCF_028453695.1 Augochlora pura
GAAATGTAAAAGTGATTCTTTATCTCTTAGTATGTTTTTATTATTAAATAGTTGTTATATATAAAAATTGTGCACCTGCTGCAACTTTCGAAATATACATTGGACAATAAATTGTTTAATACAAAGATTGCGTTGTTTAAAGCGGTATATTAAAGTGTATTTATTTTTGTTATAGGTGGAGCAGTTCGGGAATTTGAAGGTTAACTTTTTTTTATTAAATGGAGTAGCATATTTTTTAGAGTAGTATACAATTTTTGGAGTAGTATAAAAATATGGAAGAATATCGAATTCTAAGCAAAATAGTATCGATCTTTATTAATCCTAAATATAATAGCTAACAAGTAATTTGCCGTTGATGCGACGTAAAACCTCTAAGAAAAAAAAAAAAGAAAGTAATTTCGCTATATTTTTCAAACATTTTCTTCACGTAATATCAAGTTGGAGATTCAGTGTTATCACGGATTTTTACAGGTGAGCGGAAAATGAAGAAAACTTTGAAAATATACGAGGGTTGCCTTTAATATTTCGGGATTAGAGAACAAAAGCAAATATTAATCATCGAAAATCACTTTATTGTTTTTCGAAATATTCCCCATGAAGATCTATACACTTTTGCATGCGTTTGAACCAATTGTCGAAGCACTTTTGTCACTCTGATTGAGGTATCTCCAAAACATGCATTCTGAATGCAGCAACCGCTTCTTCAGGTGTCGAAAAACGTTGACCTCTCAGTTTGTTTTTCACGTACAGGAATAAAAAGAAGTCATTCGGTGCCAAGTCAGGACTATACGGCGGATGACTCATCAAATCGATGTTTTGGGTGCTCAAAAATGCAGTTGTTTGAGCCGATGTGTGAGAGCTCGCATTGTCGTGGTGAAGAGTGATCCGTCTTCGGCGGTTGGTTTTCCTGATTTCAAATTTTTTTGACAGTCAAATGTTTATGCAATATTGAATGTATGCTGGTCCCACTAATGCCTAAGGTTGCCTCAATCTCACGATAGGTCACATGACGATCTTGCAATATCAGTTCGC
>NW_027589367.1:0-1032 GCF_028453695.1 Augochlora pura
TGACTCGGATCGTGCGACCCCCATCGGCCGTGTTCACTCTTCCCGCCCAACACCCGTACCAATATTCGTCGTCGATGACATGAAATTTTGATTGAAATTCCTCTCGTCGGGGAACAAATTCAGCAGCGTCTAATGACGCGAAAATGGGGAGAGGATTCCTCGAGTCGACAAGGAATCAGAAATGTACGTCTTGATACAGCAATGAAAAGAAGTATAGCAAACGCGTATCTTCTCTGATAATATTAGGTCGTTCGGAAAGTCGTTTCGTTTTTTTCTTGGTGGAGATGAAACACAATAGATTACTAAACAAAATCTATTGTAAAGAATCAAACAAAATTTTTAGCAAACAAGACTTACTACATCAGTTGTCCAATTATATGATAATTATGCAGCTTAAGCGTGAAGTTGGCTGTGAAAAAATTAAGTCTTTTCTTGGGGAAAAACGAAATTACTTTCCGAACAACCCAATAAATCTGGCGAAATTGGAAATAGCAGGAGAATATTATAAAGAAATGAAGTCTTAATAATAATTAATTAAATTACACTCTATCAAACTTTACCGGATCTTAAACTTATCCTACAGAAATTTCTAAACACTTTTCCGTTACGATAAATAAATTAACGCTAACACTATTTCGGCTTTCGCTGTCACAGTAATTTTAAAAAGCAAATGAAATCGATCGAATGGATAGGAAGTTAATCAAATTTCCACCGCGTTAATCTCTGTACCATTTTCGACTCGTCGAAAGGGGTTAAAAATCCGCTCAGCCGACGAAGCGATTCGCTAGGACGTTTTCTCGAAAAAAACGATGATTTCTCATCGAAATCGATCTCCGCGAGGGAATTTCGGCCGCGTAAAGTTTTCGCGGCCGAGAGTCCGCTCGCGTAATATCCGACAAACGGGGAGCGCGCGAGCCGGCGACTCGTCCTTGATCCAGCATTTTTCTTATTAGACGTAAATGCGACCGCCGCGAGAGGGAGATATCCCGGCGCCCTTCTCGCCGTGAGCTTTTTATCCACGTGGGGACGGGG
>NW_027589368.1:0-1032 GCF_028453695.1 Augochlora pura
TCCATTATTTCACATTATTTTACAAAACTAGCAAGGATGCATTTATTCAGATTTTTAGATATTTTTATTAAGAGTTTGAATACTTCTCCATAAATGTTTCTGAGTGGTCTAAATAATTATAAATTAAAACGTTAAATAACAGATCTAATGCAGAGAATTGAATACAATTTTAAGGTTATCGGAATTCGCTAGATCTCACAATCTTTAATTTTCCGAAGCAGAAATTTATTTTCGCGCGACGGAGTGTCGCCGCGGCCATTTCCTTCTCGCTTGCAATTTTTGCGAACACCTGTCGCCATAACTGGCCTGCAAACGGCGCGAAGGGTGCGCTTTTCTGCGGCACACGTTGCAATTTCCCGTGCGACTACGTTCAACATCGAAGTTCCCGGCAAGGCGAAAGTAGAGCGGGGACATTAAACTTGAACCCCCGAAGTTCAAGAGCACGGTTCAACCGTTTATCGCTGATTTCGTCACGAACTATGTTGGCCGAGTTAACGAGGTCGCTGATCCGCCATTACGGTTCACGCAATTACAACGCCAATAAAACGGCGGCAACGATCGAATAAATATAATTGCCGTCGTTTCCAGGCTCGAACGGGCTTCCAGGAAAATTGATTTCCCGGTCGTTTGTTTTTTAGAAATTCTTATCTGATCATTGATTGCCGTACAAACGTATACTTTAGTCATACTAATAATCTGTAAGAGTAACCTTAAAATAAATGCAACTGATCCTATACTTTAAACAAGCTTACACAATAACATTATTTTTTGAAGTTTATTTCTTCGTAATTAATTCTTCGTGAACTTTTAACGTAAACTCGATTCACACCGTGTGTTAAGAATAACAGAGACAACGACACAAAAAGAATTTCAATTATTTCCAGCAAATGGAAAAGTTTCGAAAATCTGTTTCGTTCGCGGTGGTGTTTCAAGAATTCTTAACCGGTCGGAGCGCAAAGATTTTTAATTATTTCGCGACCGTCTCGGGACTATGTAAATGTTCTTAATTCTCATGCTGGAACCGTGCCTGGC
>NW_027589369.1:0-1032 GCF_028453695.1 Augochlora pura
TTTTGTTTATACGAATGCAACGTAGAATTGATTTTATGTTTTTATAGTTTACGTTCTACTGTTATTTTTAAGAAGTATTAATTAATTATAATAACGGAGGGGGGAGAAATATTGGCCGATTGAGGGTGCGGGAAACTGTGACGATTCTGTCGGAAGAATACAGATGTCGCTCATGTGGTGGAAGAAGCCGGTATTTCGTGCTGAATGGAATTTGACTTGTTGCTAAAGAAAATGTTAAGAATAATTAGTTTTAAAATATCCACGATTAATATATAATGAATAAATATCCACGCAAACGTCCATGATTTTGAATTATTTCCAGATTTAATCTAGCTTTGAAAAATTCAGTTTTGAAAGAGTTGATTTTAGATACTAAATGACTAAATTAATTACTTTTGTAAGCAATTAGTGACGCATCATCAGTTTTCTATAATTCTAATATTAAATAATTTTATTATTCTTTATTATTTAATATCTATAAATTCGCTTCAAATTGAGAACACACAATCGTGTTAAAACTAATTTTTAGAAAGTAAATAAACATTTCTGTCATCCACATATGTATAGCCAACGTGGCAGACGAAGTATTAACACAGTTTAATTAAAAATGTGTTTTCTAAATTGACTGTGGATTTTACGCATGTATAAAAAAAAATAAAGTAACGTAATCTTATATATATCGTAATAAATAAATAAAGAAATGCATTTTTATCTAACTTCTATTTCTTACAATTAACATCGAAACTCTTATTATTTTTCATAAAGATACACAACCAGTTTATAAAGGAGCAAAAATTGTTCAATAAATTGCGAAGAACTCCACGTCAAGGCTAATAAATAAAAACAAGAAATAATAAGAAGAAGGGCCACGTCTTGCTAATGTAAAAGTGAGAAATTCCCTCATCATTCGGTCATCAGGCGACTTCGTTTAAAATGAGAAGATCTCCCCGTTCGGTCGACTAAGTGTCATGAGACGCGGTAGCGTCTCGCGCCAAGTAGTTGAGTTAGCGCGCGCGACGCTGCCAAGGATAA
>NW_027589370.1:0-463 GCF_028453695.1 Augochlora pura
ATCCTGCTGGGGATCCGCTCAGCATGGAAGGAGGATCTGAAAACCACCTCGGCCGAGTTAGTTTATGGGGAACCAATACGTCTACCGGGTAGTTTCTTAGAGCCAGCACCGACAACCACACGGGGAATTACGATTGTTTATTGATAACTTGCGTTTACTATACAGGTAGTACAAACTAACGGAGCGGCGCGGATTGACGGTTGTGCGACTAGGTATTGACTAGAAATAACTGAGAGCTTCGGTGCTGTTCGTTCGCCTTTTTATTCTGTCCTTGTCCAAAGGACAGCTTGTCCTTTCGACAAGGACCGCGAGACGCTTCGTTCAACACGTGCTTTCTTGGCCGCGCGCAAGCCCGACCATAAAGGTATTTACGTATACCTCTTGCTAATTTATGGTGGGCTTGCGGAGAAACGGAAGAACCGTTCTCGGGAGGTTCGTAGCGGCCGTGCCGCTACGAACCTCC
>NW_027589370.1:563-1031 GCF_028453695.1 Augochlora pura
GCGCGCAAGCCCGACCATAAAGGTATTTACGTATACCTCTTGCTAATTTATGGTGGGCTTGCGGAGAAACGGAAGAACCGTTCTCGGGAGGTTCGTAGCGGCACGGCCGCTACATTACCAAAGAGACCATATTCTCGTTATTTAAAAACATTATTAAAAAAATATAAAGGTAATGATCATTTATTTTATTTGGAATTACTTTTTATTTTTGCTGTCATTATGATGGCTAAGTACTGCTACACTCAATTTTTATTTTATTTCAAAAGAAAATTATCGTATAAATTTTATTTTCAGGCATCTAAAATATTCCCCGAAGAAAGATTGGATATTCACAGCATCGACTGCGTCCGAATGTACAAATGCGCTATGTTAGAAAGATTGGATATTCACAGCCTCGACTGCACCCGAATGTACAAATGCGCTATGTTACCAAGGAGACCATATTCTCGTTATGTAAAAACATTATTA
>NW_027589371.1:0-1031 GCF_028453695.1 Augochlora pura
ATTGACGCGCTTCCCTGAAGCTAGTCAGGAACGCATTCTGGTTAAGGCATTTAGACCGTCGACGGCTGGACGACAGAATGCCACGGTTATAACTTCTAATACTTTAGCCGAAAAACTTATTAAAATTAAGACGCTCAAAATTGGTTGGGGCAGGTGCTCCATTAAAATTAGGGACGAGGTAACCCTGTGTTTTAGGTGTCGCGAGTATGGCCATCTCGCGAAGGATTGCACTGGCCCTGATAGATCCATGCTATGCAGGAAATGCAGTCAAGAGCACCACACGAGCAAATGCACGAGCCAAGCCCTCAAATGCATCGTGTGCCAAGTCGAGGGACACAAGGAGGGGGCTCAACAATGTCCCGCTTATAGAAAGGCCGTACTGGATTCCAGGAGGAAGAAAAAAGAAATATTTGACAAGACAGTGAAGTCGCAAGAGGTCTCCTTGGGGAAACAAGGAGATAAAAAAGTAACGAAATCTCCAACTAATGTTCCGTCGGAACAGGCAAAGCAATTGCAATAAGCGGTACAGCACTGTAAATACTGACTCGCCTCTGAGGTATACTTTTATTATAACTTATAATATAGTCCTAAATTATTGTCTTATTTATTTATTTATGGTATATTTATGACACCGAACTAATGACGAAATTTATACAAGGCTTGACTATTTTGCAAACCAACCTGCACAGGTGCAGGTTGGCTCAAGATTTATTGACGCAGTTTGCTACAGAGATGAAAATTGACATTGTGATCATATCAGAACCCTACCGGATCGACAACTCCTGGTATGCGGATAGCGTCAAGGATGCGGCGATTTGGGTATTACCTGAAATGGAAAGAAGAGCCACTAACATAAAAGTGATCATAAAAGAAAAGGGAATTGTAGCCATTGCCCTGGATGAGTTAAATTTTGTTAGTGTGTATATTTCACCCAATATACCGTATTCCGAATTTCAGGACGCTCTTGGTGTGTTAGAAGAGGGAGTAACAAGAGCTGAACCTAAACATACTATTATTGCCGGTGATTTTAA
>NW_027589372.1:0-1031 GCF_028453695.1 Augochlora pura
AAATCAATATTTTATTTTTTATAATTTTGTACAGTATGATAGAGCTGTAAACACTCCCCAATATGGATTGTAAATCTTTTCCTCCAGTTTTAGACTTGTTTATTTATATTTATAAATATATATATATATATATATAAAAATATATAAAATATTTAATATAAATATATATAAATATATATATCGCTCTTCAAATGGCGCCGAGAAATGCTCGGACCGCCGCACAGTGGTCCGGATTGGCGCAAGGTGTGCCGTGGCCCTATAACCCGTCATTCGTAAGAGGTATAAACGCGAAATTTAAATTGATCAATGAAATAATGACAGATTATGGATTAATTAAGAAAAAATACATTAATTTTATTACTGTTATTATTATTATTATTATTGTAGTTGTTATTAATATTCTAATTATAATTACAACTATTAGTATTATATTTCTTATTTTTTAATCATTAAATCTAACGCCTCTGGATCTAATTCCTTATTCTTTTTAGTACACGATTCGATTCGAATGGTGGACATGTACAGATCTGATGTCAAAAGGAGACGATATATTATATCTCAATTTGTTTCTATCCTAGAATTTTTTCGGGCGTTTCGTGTTCTAATTTGTTTAAAATCTTTATGTCGTGCTTCAAGAGATTCTTCAGAAAGTTGTCCTATTGGTACTAATGCATATTAAATAATGTCAGCTCCGTGAATTAATAATTTATGTACGGAAAGTGGCATGTAATACCACCCATAAGTTTGTACATAATATTTTTCTGTATTTTGTGTATATTTATTGGAATATTACGTATTACCCACAATACGATATTTGTGCATGGACAAAAACAAATCAATGTTCTTAGAAGCGATGGAAATTAAGATAGGAAAATATACACCTCGTATAAGTGCTTGGCCTTGTGAGGCACAAGCATAACAGTTTCGAATTACGAGGGGACCCGAGTTTTCTTTTCGGGGTTCCGGAAAGGCCACGGTCAGTCGTGGAAAAGCATCTGCATAGAAAAGAGCTTCCTCACGCACCGTAAAAT
>NW_027589373.1:0-1031 GCF_028453695.1 Augochlora pura
CAGTTCGTTGATTTTAGTTCGACGAGTTTGACGAGGACTCGCGAGCGTCGCTATGTCGGCATCATCGAGCTAGTACATTTAATTTCGCAAAAGTGCAGCAAGATCATAAATTGATTCTTTCGTAAATGATGTTCACCATTTTACAAATATATTTATAGTTTAGCAAATATTCATAGGAAAAGATTCATACTATTTTAGATAGTTCATATAGTAAAAAGTATTTTTATTTTGTAGATAGTTCAATAGTTAGTTCATAGTTGTAATTAGTTCATACTTCTGTAGATCAAGTTAACTCTTTTGAAAGTTTTATTCATCTTTTTATGAATGGAGTTTACATATTTCAAATCAAATTCGCACTAAACTTGACAATTGGATGATATTTTATGAATAATTGGGCGGCTGGAAACAGAAACGGTGTAAAGTCACCAATGGTAATTTGTGGATAATTAATAGACTGCAGATCTTTATGAAAAATAAAAAACTATTCGATATGAAATTATAAACCGAAACGAAGCAACAATGTATTTCTTCTTTTAATAATTTTCATAAAGTAAGGAGAAGATGGCGACATTTTAAAGCAACGATGTCATTTGAATAGAAAAACGAAATTATCCTTGACGAAGCCATGAAAAATCAGCTAAATATCTCAAAGGTTATTAAATTTGCAAAAAAATGTTTCAAACAAAAATTGTGCATTATTTTCACGTTATATATGATTTGGAAATAAAAAGTATAGGTTTGTGATACAAAGAACAGTAAAATGTCTTTGAAGTAATGTCCTTGAAAACGCTCACGCATTAAAAAAATTAGTAGTGGCATTAGATTCCGAACTCGAAGTGCTAAAGGACACGTGTCCATTTTTTTTTAAATCAGGTGTCTATGTCTGATCTTTTATAATCTCAACTAAAATGCGACTCTCTGTATAACATATATTTTGCACGTCATAAATCGCATTAAGAATTTAATCATACGAAAATCTTCAGCAAAAATCTCTTCCAATCTTTTACAAGACTCAACTACTATATTATATG
>NW_027589374.1:0-1031 GCF_028453695.1 Augochlora pura
TTGAAAAACCTCTAAGGGCAGTTTTGTCCATCTTAATCGGCTTTGCCCTTTGTTTTTTGTTAAACCAGAAATGTTCCATCAATTTTTAATATTTATGCAGCAGCAGCAACTAGAACAGCAGCAGCAACTAGAACAGCAGCAGCAAAAAGAAAAAGGAGGCAGTGATGCTGCTAAAGTAAGCAGTTTTGTAAGTTATATTTTAACATTTTTCGGGAAATTACGTAAATTAGTAGAGGCAGTACTAAAGTAATGTCTAAATTATGTATGCATTTACTTTTTATATATTACTGAGAAGTTTTATACTTCTCATGCCAATTTAAATACGTAGAAAATGATGCATAACTTTCTTTTTGTAGATAGAGGAACATCTGCGGGCTTTTCCCGAAGTGGCCGTGGAGGCCGAGGTGGTGGATGCCGAATTATTATTATTAATAAATAATTTAATTAAAAAGAAATGTACGTTTTCATTTTTCTATCTTCTTTTTATCCCTTAGTCTGTCGGCATTTTTCCTATAAAATCCTATTGGTTTATCTTTGTTTTTTTTCAGCTCAGTAAAATAACAAATCAATGTATATATATTTTTTATAATGTAGTTTACATATGTTACTAGATTATTAACAATTCAATTCATTTTGTGTTCCCGCTTTCCTCAAAATACCGATACTACCAAACTTCCCTATGCACCGATGTAATATACTTTATGGATATAAATTTGTACAAGTACCGGCTCCGTTCATAATTAATACAAATAGAAATAATAATTCACATATGTCATACAAAATTGAAATCTTTAAGGCTCTAACAATTCTTAATCGAATCACTAGAGAACCAAATATTAAAATATTTCATACAAAATTGAAATCTTTAAGGCTCTGACAACTGTTAATTGAATAACTATAGAACTAAATATTAAATAAATGCAAGTAGAGATTCATCTTAACATAAACTTAAGATAATAATATTTAAAATTTATTCGTAATGTGTCATTAATTGGGAATCTTACATTATTAGCTTCTATTATATTTTTTAA